>NC_056733.1:1038864621-1039164621 GCF_019279795.1 Protopterus annectens
ACTTTTTCTTTCAGGAAAAGGTGAGCCAAAAAATGTGCTTCAGTGACTCGGTAAACCAGCATAACTGAAAGTTTATTAGGAAGGGTGAAACTGGAGCTAATTTTACTGACAAGGATATTGGTGATGGTTTTAGAATCAGAAGAAGTGGTCTTGTTAGATACCTGCTCAGAGCTGAACTGAGTGTTGTGTCTGAGATTACTAAAAGAGTTAAAGAAGGCTTTAGCTCCTGGAAAGTAGTGTGTGTGTGTGTGTGTGTGTGTGTGTGTGTGTGTGTGTGTGTGTGTGTGTGTGTGTGTGTGTGTGTATCTATGTGTCTGTGTGTGTCTGTATGAATGCAATAATTTATTCACCTTACACTTATTACTTATGAGTTAGTACTGTAGACCACTGACATACGAATGAATTGGGGGGTGGCTAGAGAAACAAGCGTTCATAACTTTTCCTAAAAAAAGGGGACAAAGCATTTGCTGATATACAAAAGCCTTGCAGGGACAGGTGTCCAACCATGGAGATATTTTTAGCGGAGAAGACATTGTCTCGTTTGTAGGTAGTCTCATATACTTAAGATTTTGCTAACCTGTTTTAGATCCCTTTTGTGTTGAAAAGAGGAGGCTTTCCTATATAAATCAAGTAATCTTTTGCTTCTATTATGAAATTTGTTTTTGTGGGGCTTGCATCATAAGGGTGCATTGTACTCCTGAATTTTCCATTGTATTCATGGTGTATTGGAATGGCTACCTTTATGCAGTTGTTAAGATGGAGCAGAGGTTAGATGTGAGTGCAGCAGCTTCTATAAGGTGTTACATGGGAGTACTTTGAAATGTATCTAGCTTATCTAACAAAAGTAGGAGTTTGCTTTGGACTAGTTTCTGATGGTGATAGGGTTTGATAGGGAGAGGTATTCGTTTTGTGAGAGAGAACATAACAGCCTGGTGGTCAGACTTCTCAGAGAGGGGGAGACACATAATTTGATGCAAGCATAGTGAGGACACAGTCAAGAAGATTTGCAGTCCTAGTAAGGTGGTGTAGAGTTTGTTACAGGGAACTGGCATTCACAAAATTTAAGAAATGTTGTGGACACATTATTTGTAATAAGGATATTCCACTTGATAGAATAATACTTAAAGTCACTTAGAAGCAGTGTACTTGGTTTAATAGAAATATTTTCAAAGTGATTTAGGTAAAAAACAGGATCAAAGTGAGACGTGGAAGAGGACCTGTAATCTGCAAGGATATGACAGCTGGTTTTGTTTAAGAGTAACCAGGACCTTGAGAAGCTCAAGTTTGGCATTATATGGAGTATGGCTTGAGATGATTAGCTCACAGACAAACATGGAGATAACCCCTGCATCTGGTGATGGGTTTGAACGTGGAGATAACCCCTGCATCTGCTGATGGGTTTGAACGTGGAGATAACCCCTGCATCTGCTGATGGGTTTGAACGTGGAGATAACCCCTGCATCTGCTGATGGGTTTGAACGTGGAGATAACCCCTGCATCTGCTGATGGGTTTGAACGTGGAGATAACCCCTGCATCTGCTGATGGGGTTGAACGTGGAGATAAGCCCTGCATCTGCTGATGGGTTTGAACGTGGAGATCACCCCTGCATTCTGCTGATGGGTTTGAACGTGGAGATAAGCCCTGCATCTGCTGATGGGTTTGAACCTGGAGATAACCCCTGCATCTGCTGATGGGTTTGAACCTGGAGATAACCCCTGCATCTGCTGATGGGTTTGAACGTGGAGATCACCCCTGCATCTGCTGATGGGTTTGAACGTGGAGATCACCCCTGCATCTGCTGATGGGTTTGAACGTGGAGATCACCCCTGCATCTGCTGATGGGTTTGAACGTGGAGATAACCCCTGCATCTGCTGATGGGTTTGAACGTGGAGATAACCCCTGCATCTGCTGATGGATTTGAACGTGGAGATAACCCCTACATCTGCTGATGGGTTTGAATGAGTGGTAAGCACTGAAGTCAAATATACAGGGAATGCTATCAATACAGTGACACAAGTTTCACTAACAATACAGATACCAATGTGCTCAAAGATCAAGAAGTTCTGAAGGTTAGGCATTTTGCTATTTAAATTTCTTGAATTAATTTTGCAGTGCCATTTTGCTGTAGGCTGGGTTGGAATTTGCTATGTTGACATGCCCAGTAGATTGATTTTCCCTAAAAAAGCCAGTGAGGGTTGCAGAGGGTTTTAGCCAGTTTGCAGAAATTGTGGCTGGAGAGATGCAGTCCATCTTTGGCAAAGCAGGTTGGCCTGTCAACCATCTCCTCCTGCTGACACATACTAGATCCCCCTAGAATGACACTAGTGACTTGCCAATCATTAAAGACAATTATTTTGCCCTTGTATTGTGGTTTATTCTTGGCTGATGGCAGAACGCTACTTAAGACTAGAGTTTTACCAGACTGTGATACAGATGTAGAAAACTCCATCAAGTCTTTCTAGATTTCCCCCAGGAACAGCTGTTATGATTATTCACCCCCTACATGGGCAATTCCAGGTCAAGTTTATATTTAATATGGAGGGAGCTGAGGGCTCTAGTCACATGATGAATTCTAGAACCTGAGTGGTAGTTGACATATTTTCCTTGTTCAGTCTAGTGACAGTGGAATATGTGTGCTTAATTACAGAGTCATTCAGAACTATGAGCTTACCATAGTTGGCTACAGGCTTTAGGGCCTTGTGGATATAGTTTTGGATTATTGATTACTCTTTCTGGAGATGTGTGAGGATGCTGCTGTGTATATATATATATATATATATATATATATATATATATATATATATATATATATATATATATATATATATATATATATATATATATAGTTGGGACTTGTTTCTGAGATCCCTAAGATGTTTAGTTAGGATTTATTACGAACTTCAACATATGTTGGTTCACTGTTGGAATGCTATTTGGTGCATGTAGGCTGCTTACCAGTTCACAGCTAGTGAGGAGTCAGCATCCAGTTTGAATGAATATTTGTACCTCTAACAAATCACATCTTTATTTAATAAATGTAATAGTCTACTGGTAAGCATGAACATAGGAAAACAGGAACAATACTAGAAGCAAGCACAGGAAACAGGGCATGCCTAGTCATGTACACCTTTAAATAGATACACTTAAAGGTTATTCTCATCCTTTACAGGCAGTTAATAATGCTCACCCCCCCCCCCAAAATTGAGCAGGGCCAACCACGGTAACCCTGGTGTAAATGCCTATCTATCCAATTACCAAGACTAACTCTGAATTTTAAGCAGACAAAGTAGCACTTTTCTTGACTTGCAATGGTGACTTAATCCATAGTTTGGGAATACAGTGAGTTAGGAACCTGCCACTCCAGCAAATTTAGTTTGATGGTGAATATTTAGGTCCCTAGTATGGGTGTTTGTAGAGCCACTGGGTTTGTGAAAAAACAGAAGGTCAAATAAGACCGGGTCATTCATGGCTCAAAAAGCAAGACACAAGTCATCTTAAAGCAGCCTGTAAGCTACTGAGTAAAAGGAGAATTGTATTAATCTATCCGGACAGTCGAAGGATTTAGGGACTTTAATCTTCTTGGTTAAACATTACTGAGGTCTTTCTAGATGAGCAATATGCTTAGATTTGTACATACCAAGGGCAGCTTTGGAAGAGACATTTATGTATTTATTTTGGAGGTGGACAGATGTTTCTACACAGCTGCCTTCAAAGTATCAAACGTAAACAGGCTGGTCACAGAAGGGGTGAAAGCAGACTGATAACTCATGATGCAAAGGTAGATGAAGGATCACTGTGTAACAATAATTTAATAGGTAAACAGTAAAGACAACTGGATATAGGGATTAAATATGAGGAGAAGTAAGGCCCTAGGAATATACATGCTATGAGGACAGTGATTTGACTGCTTGCAATAATGGTACATGGGCAGTGACAGATAATTATAATGAAGTTGGCAAATGCACTGGATACAGGAAGCTAATAAAATACTAACTTTTTAGTTTGTAAAAAGAATGGATATGTTTAGCAGTTATAGCAGAGTGAAGGATGGTGTTGAATGCTTGTATCTGTCTTGATATGCGCTGTTTTTTTTTTAGATTTGCCCTCATCCATTGCTTCAGTAACCTTTTTGAAGAAGTCAGCAAGATTAAGTAGGCAGGATCTGCCCTTGAAAACAACTGAACTGGATCGGGCAGAGAGTTTGTAAGTGGCCTATGTCTTATTTATCAGTTCAATAATGAGTTAGAGTTAAATTTATCCACTAGTGCATTGGCTATGTCCCCAGCATTAGAGTATGTGATATCATTTACTATTAATGCCACATAGTTTTAAGCATTATTTCTAAGACTTCTAACATAGTTAAAGAAGGCTTTGTAATTATCTTCTGCCTTAGTGACTTTTTTTGAACCTCATATCTGGTTTTGGTTGATTTTTTTTTTCAAAGACTGGAGTTCCCTGTTAAATTTGACAAGATGTTTTTTGGCATTCTGAAGGGTTACATTTATTTTTGTACATACATTGAGCTTTTCCTCTTATTGTAGAGTCTGTTTATGTTTGGGTTTCACCATATATATCCGTCTAGCCATCCACAGCCCCTTTTTCCCATTTATGCACATAAGGGGTCGGGTGTGTGTCATTTCAACAGTGACAATCATCTAGAGCCATTTTCCACCATATATACATACATATATATATATATATATATATATATATATATATATATATATATATATGTTCTAAATTGATGTGCTTAATTATTTTGGAGGGGGGGAAGATGTTTCTACACAGCTATTTAAATGTGCATACAATTTGGTGGTGAAGAATTTTGTATTTGAAAATGGGTCATCAGAGTGGAAGGGAATGTTAAATTTCACTAAGCCATCATCTAGTTTTTGTAGATTAGCTTTATAATCTCTGAATACTGAGTTATTTGAGGATACTTTTGACTTCTGTCTTATGTTGAATATGACTGATGTATGGTCTGATTTGACTAGGGAGGATGTTACAGCTGGTAAGGGGCAAAGTTGTACCATATTGGTGCAAACCAGGTCCATGATTTTTTTCTCCTCTAGTAGGGGTGGTGGCGTAGCTGGTCAAGCGAATTTATATTTATGAAGTCCATAAACCTCTGGGTATACATGTTTGGGGATGTATACGTGTCCCACTTGATGGAGGGGTAGTTGAAGTCCGCTAGGAGAATGATGTATGGTGGAACTTTGGGGTTCAAGACTAGTCAGGTAGGAGGTATGGACCAAGGAGAATATTGAGGGAGTCATATAATTAGCTGCAATATCCATGATGATGCATATACTGATGCATTCTAGGGTCAGGAGTGCATGTAGGGAGCTTAGTTGTTTTGTTCAAGCTCATATCATTATGCATCATTACCATGTTATTATCTGGATTTTGTTTTGAAATGTTGGATGCTTTGAGAGACTAACTTTCCCTAAAGAAAAGGTAGACAAGGTTTTTGCTGATATACAAAAGCCTTGCGGGGACAGGTATCCACACAGGCAGATATATATTGTGCCCCCTTTGAACAACATCAGAAACTTAGCCAATTGTTAAAGTCAATCATCTTTTGTTTTAATTTTGGCATCATTCTAGGCAAAGGTAAAATATTGTTAGGTTCATACCTGCTTCGGACACGTATTCTGAGAGCTCCAGCATTTCTTACTTTATATAGTCCAGGGAGGTACATCTCAGTCATTTACTCCCACATGTACTATGACTGTGTCATATGTGTACTTATGGTGCAAGGACTTGAGTGCGTGAGTTATGGGGTAAATCCTGGCCCTTTATAGACAACTGATATTGACCTTCTACTTTATGCAGCCTGGTGAGTGTGCAATAGTACATCTCACAATGGAGTCTGCTATGAATAGGGCATTGGGATGTGTGGAGTTTTGCTTTAAGGGCTTTCAAGTTCTGTAACCATAAGTTATAGGTGCATGTTTTCTGGTGGTTGCTGCTTGGCTGAGTATTTGTGAGATTGCTCTTTGCTATAGTTGCATCTTGTAGGCCTTTGAAGTTTAGGAAGATTAGTTTTAAGATCCTCAGCATATGTGGGTCTCTGTGTTTGGAAAGTAATGTGCGTGGTAGGTAAATTGTAGTGTTTTTGTCTTACTGACAACCTGTTTGGTATTTCTATCACCTGCATGTGAGATTTTTACTTCAAATGACATTGTATAAATTTACTTCTCATACACTGTATCAGATTGCCAAGAATTAGACAGTTGTCACTAAACATAAGATAGTTGATACATGGTCTCATTCCCACCAAGCTGGCTGCAGAGAGAGTAGGAAAGTGCATGTCCATGGTTTCAGTTTATTGCATAGGTTGCAAGGGTTGAGTACCTGAGGGGTGTACGAAATGCTATCTGGATACAAACTATAGTCTAAGTCTAAACGTGTGGAGCAATGCCCCTCTGCATGCAAACCAGGGGCTTATCATGTAACTGAGTAATCAAGAAATGTCAGTACTGGTTGCTATAGGGAAATGGAGAGTCAAGGTATCTGCATCTATACAGGGCACACCTGACCACTTCTCAGGCAAAAGCAGCAAATTTATACAAATAAGGAAAATTAAAACAAATTCAAATAACCCTCTGGCCAATCAAAAAATAGCACTCTCTTGGGTTCATAGGTAAGTACTAGGCTATCTGCCCTTGCAGGCCAAATTCCCTTTGAAACTTGAGAATCAAACCCTGTACTTTGCGACTATGAAGTAAATACATTAATCGTTATACCAACCATCAACAGTGCAAGGTTCTTTAATAAATCTCAAGCACAGAAATTACTCAGTTTCCCTCTACTGCCACTAAAGTACAAACCAAAGCTTTCTAACCTGCATCACAAAAAATAGCCAAATATGCAGAATCTGAGGAGAACTAGCAGATAAACACTTAACACTTTATAATGTAGTAAAACAACTGCAAAATGGCAAAAAAAGTACTTATCAAGCTTGTAATGTAGCTGGTGGTAAATCAAAGCACACTATTTCCAGTGATGTGGTTGTCAAGTGTTATGAAGCTCTGTGGAAATCAGCCAAGCATCTGGCAAATGTCATGACTTTATGGAAACAAAGAAAATTAAAAAGAAATTCAAATAGCTCTCTGGCCTATAATAAAACAGCTCTCTCTTGTGTTCTTTAATCACATGCACAGAAATGACTCAGCCCCTCTACTGCCAGTAGAGTTTAATCCAAAGCTTTCCAACCTACATCACAAAAAAATAAATAAAAAATAATAAAAAGAGTGTACAGTAGACACGTGTTTATAATACAATAATATGTTTAGACAGTGCAGACTGTGCTGATTACTTATTACATGAAATTAGAGAAATAAGAGTAGAATAAAATGTAGATGTTCATTATACACACTTAATCAAACAAACTTTACATGCTGTAACAACAAACGGAGGCACTTCAGTAGA
This sequence comes from Protopterus annectens, assembly GCF_019279795.1. Lineage (NCBI taxonomy): Eukaryota > Metazoa > Chordata > Ceratodontiformes > Protopteridae > Protopterus > Protopterus annectens. Next base: position 1,038,872,058 of record NC_056733.1, read on the forward strand.
GTGTTAAAGATTTCTACATGCTGCTCTGGATTTATGTTATTCTGTATCAAAACACTAGTTCCTCTTTACAATGTTTAAAGTCAGTAATTTGTCTGATCTTAGTGAGAAGTTCCATGATGCTGCAGTAAACTTAGAGAATCAGATACCAGTGGTCAGTCTGAGAGTTTGATGGAACTAACTACTCCAGTGATGCAATGATCTTGCAAAAAATGAAGCAGACATTTGTACACATCAACAACCTTATAACTTACCACCTAATGAGCTAATCTAAAGTGCTATGAGTAGCAGGATATAAACTCTGGAACACACCACCATTTACAGTTCCATACTTCGCCTCGCAGTGCACCCACCTTTAAAAATGCTTTTGGATTCACCAATGCGATCAAACAAAAAAAAAGTATTTGCCATAACTAGGCATGAACCTATAACACAGCAATGTGTCACTCCACTTCACTTAAATAACCATACAACAAACATTACTTCACTGGTTCTAAAAATGACAAAAATCATGTACTCCAAGCACAGCTTCCATATATACTATGTACTATCTGTACACAGTACATTATACATTACCTACAGAATTATGTATTTATATATGTAATAAATTACAGTTTAAGTGTAAAAGACAAGAGTATGCCATTAATAAACAGTGCAATATCAGCCTCTGTTTGAATGACAGTCTAATTGTAAAAATCAATGCAATTTCTTCTTTCTGTAACTGACAACAGACCCTTGAGGCCTTACCCAGAACAACTACCTGAAAACAAATAAATCATCAGATAAAGGCAGTCATTCTACCTTGTTATAAAATAAAGCAATGTTTTCTCAGAATATTTCGTGGAGCCCAAATCCTACACATGCTGTGTTAAATGCTGTATAGGTTATCTAGGGTGCTGTTTGAGGGGAGGGTGGTTATCGAAGCAGAGTATTCAGTCTAGCAGAGAGAATCTCATAACATTTTATCATAGGAAATTCAAGGCAGCTGAGTGAATTGGCCATTTACACCTTCCTAGTAGAGAGCCTCAGACTGTACCACTTGTTTCAAGGAAGGCTAGGCCAGCGGAGCCTGAGGTAAATTTGAGAATACCCATCCAATCATCCCACTCCCTTATGAAGTAATGTAATCTCATACTGCTCTATTTGTAGGGGTGTCTATTCCAGAGGTGGGGAAGGTGCTGTATAATGAACCCATCTCTTCATCGTGTTTTATTTATCTGCTGCTGAAGAGTTAGATTCCTGCTTCTGGTATTTGGTGGACTATTTTATTTGTGGAAATACAGGACAGCCAGGATCATTGGGTCCCTAATGGTACAGAAGGCTAGACATAAATCTCCCCTGAAGAGTCTGTAAGTTAATGAATAAAGGGACAATGCTTCCAACCTTTTCTGGCAGCTTAGGGTTTTTAAGACAGTGATCTTCTTAGTCATGAATCTCTGGATTTCTCAAGTTTAGTGTTAAGAATTAGGTGATTTTAAATGTCACACAGCCCAGCTTACAAATGCTACATTTTACATCAAGGTCTAGTCTACCTCAAAGTTGTAAAAACAAAATAACGAAAAGAATACATAAATACAAGTACTTTGCCCTGCATCAGTTCTTTATTTAATTTTTACAAGACACTTTTTTCCGGTTGTTTTATGATGGGCAGATTTATCTGCCTGGACAGAATTTATATGCATTTCTTCTTGTTGTGTATCATTTCTTTAGTGAGAACTATAGCTAAGTTGTCCATATAGGCAACCCATTAGTATCTAAAGTGTCTGTCACCAATGTGCTATGTGATTTATTTTGTGTAGATCAAAGGTTCTCATTCTTGCAAATACTTGCCAGGCATAAAATACTGCATTTCTTTGTAAAGCAACTGAATGGGTAATTATGCTATTTCCTTCCCAGCAAGTGACAGAAAAGAATGGGGGGGGGGGGGGGCTGGGTAGACACTGTGATTAAAACATCTTGGTAATGTGACAGGAGAAATGAGTAAACACCTACGATCCGTATGGTATTTGAAAATTTTCCCTGCCATGAGCTGAATGTTTTGTACTGGCTTCTGTATACATAGATTTTTCTGTCAATAAGTTATATTATTAATAAATAATTTCAGAAACATTAAATTTGGATGCGTTCTAAATGCTTATATCAGGCAGAAGTGCTCTGTTATAAAGTATTAAGTGAGTAAATATTTGAATACGAATTACAGTGTAATTAAAACTAAAAGGCAGTTCACACATTTTAATCCTTTTTTTATCCTTTGTTGTAAACAATGATAAACACCCTGATCCTGACCTTACACTCTTTCGACTTGTATATTGAAACTAGTATTAAAAAGGTAGTAATACAATGGATACCAACAAACTTTTAGCCTCTGACACTTACTCACCAATTCTGTAAAAACATTTTAATAGAAAAACATGAATATTTCTTTAATGTAGCCTGTGTGACTCTCAAAAGTTTCCTAAAAAGACTCCATAAAGTCTGCATATTGACAAGCATAAGAATTAGTAAAACATTTCAGCCTTCCAAACTCCATGAAGATTATTTTAGTCACTGAGAGGGCAACCCCTCTAGTCTGCTGAACTTACCTCTCAACTGTATAGATTTTTGCAGAATGTCCAGATTTTGGTCACACATTTTTGGTCTGTTCCTCATAAAAGTTGTGGTTTTCTGGCAAGTCAGTGAGGACTGAAGTCAATAAATAATGACAGACATTTGAGTTTCAGATTTCATAGCCTTCAGAAAATTCATGTTAACACAAATCGTGTTATTCTATTAACTTTCTAAGTTTATAAGTGCAGTATTTAAAATTTGTCCCTATGTTTGGGCCTTTGCCCCCCATTATTTTTGGCTTCATCCGGATTTCTTGAGCTAAGAGGTTGAGAGGTATGCGTGCTAAACAACCTAGAAAATTTGTTTTGAAGTTTCTACCTACCCCTGGCCAGTAGTCTTACCCCTGGTACATGACATTACACACTTTGGTTACCAAACTCTGGTAGGTATCCTCTAAAATGACACCTGCCTTTCTTTTCTTACAGAATTTGCTGTCAACAAGTTAACATCATCTTTCTAGAAAATAATTTCTGTTCATTCAACAAAACAGTAAGTAACTCCTTTCCTATATATGCTTTAAAACTTTTCTACTAAACCACTTCACCAGGTTAATCATTTCTGCTATATATTTTTGTTGACATGACTCTTTTCAGTAATGAACCTGGTGCAATATATTTCCACAATGCAGTAATTAAAAGGATCAGTAACAAAAAAGTTATTTGTAGTTTTATGTGATAGAGTCATACACATAGAGGCAGCTAATGCTATGAGTCACTTTGTGTAATTACACCGAATCATGGTTTTAATAAAATTAAAGGTTTAACAAGCTAGGAACAAAACAATGTAATGAAAAGATGTCTGTTACTAATTCCAGTAGCTTTATTTTTATGTTTGATAGAATTTATGAAAACAAATTATAGAGATGTGAAATAAGATCTGTTAAAAATAGAGTATTATCTGCCTGATCATCACGAACGTAAGGGAAAGATTTTATACTTAACTTTTCCATCCAAGCATGGACAGCAATCCAAGCATGGACAGCAACCTTTACAGAATATTTTATAAGTGAAGGTGGAAAAAGTACAGTGACACGGGTCAAAACAAAGAGCCATTTGTCTTTTAGTAAGGAGGTATAGCAGTGCTTATTCGTGGGACCGTGGAGTGTAAACCTACATATACCGCTCACTACAGTTTGGGCAGCACTTGTGCTGTGGACTGAATATAAAGTAGCAATAAGGTGAAGGCTTTGGTATTAGGACATTAATGAATAATGCATGCTCAGCTTGTGAGCTGAAATAATTAGAAATGGAATAGGCAACTCTAAGCTAGGTGTTTTCATCAGATGTCATAAGATCAATGTCTCTTAGCTGAGGAAATAAAGATTAGTTTGATGCATCTGTTGTACCATTTATACAAGTGAGTTTTCAGGAGTAATTAGAGGTAGGGATTTTGTTTTTTGAAATTTTTTGTTGAGTGACAAATAACATAGAGGCTATCATAGACAGATTACCATTCAGATCTTTAGATTTGACCCACATATCCTAGGTGGAAAATCTTTCTGTGTATATATATATATATATATATATATATATATATATATATATATATATATATCTTTCTAGTGTATGAGAGAATAGTCCTGTTCTGCGCAATATCTTCTACATAAAAAAAGTTATGTTATATGGGGGTAGTTTGAACAGAAGTCAGTGCTTTATAGGAAGAAAAGGATAAGCCCTAACAGTGGGGGAACACCTCTGCTCAATTTTTCAGTATAATTAGTAATTGATCTGACAGAATTTGGAAAATATGATTGTTAAGACAGCTTCTAATCTAAACCATGACATGGCATTCTGATCCAAATGAATGGATGTAATTTGTCTGACAGTAGCTGATGGTTTATTTTACTCCTGAAAGCTGTGAAGAGATTATAAAGGGTCCCTGTAAGTGTCTTCTTTTCCACACCAGTGAGGATTTTTCTGTAAAAGTGTATATTGCAGCAAGTGCATTGTGACCATTCATTAATGTAAGCTGAGCATCTGTCAGTAGACAGTATTTGATATTTTTTTCAACTTAGGTTATTTGAGACAGAACAGAGATGGATCTGTAATGCTGAATGCCTGTCATGCTGAGGGTACTTTTTAGGTACAGGAAATATTAGGGCGTGTCTGAATTGTCCGGATATTATACCAGAGGTGAGAGACAGTCTAAACATTTGTGTAAGCACTTTTGACTTATGTGAGTGGTGATACCATCTTAAAGAAATGGAAGTGTGAATATTCAAGATTTGCACTGGTTTGGTATCAAGATTTCATAGATGATTTCTAATAGATTAAGCTGTAATGTTACGAAAGCAAAAGGTTGAATATTGTCTGGAAGAGAGACAGCTTTGCATTGCTTGTATGCTATGATTTGGTGAGTATCTCAAGTCAGTCAATTAAGCTGTATGTGTTGCCTTTAACGTGTGTTATAGATGTAGCTGTTGACCTAGGTTCCTAGTTCTGGCTTGCTGTTTTTTTTCTTTTATTCTGCATATGCAGAAGTATGCTTAAAGTACTGTGTTAAACTCTTGCATACAACTGTCTGTGGTTGTTTTTGTCTGATTTATTGTTTTAAAAATAGGCTATGTACTCGAAAAGCTACCAAAATAGTTTGAGTGGGGAAGCCATATTAATTTATTTGTTTCTTAGGTAGGTGAATTTGGCCTCTTTAATTGCAAGTTTACATTTATCACTTAGGTCTAAAATCTGCCATACAAAGATGTTTTTCCCATTGTTGCCATGCTTTTCTTCTTTCTACGTTTTACTAAGGTTTAAACAATGTCATTTAGCCAGGGGTAATACTGAACCTTGACTTTCTTTCTTTTTTCTAGTTAATGGGACGTGTTTATCTAAAATAGGGATTAGTAGTTAAAGTTTTGTAAGGCAGCAGACAAGTGAGCAGCTATATAAGCGCTTTACCAGTTAATAGTTTGGTTGTCATTAACAGCTGCTTCTGGCAATTTTAGAAAGAACTGACATTGGATGTGGTTTCAGTGTTGTTAATTTTATTTATTTATTTACATTTGTTGACCGGGAAAATGTGTGAGGGGATTTTGGTAGGTAACAGCCGCGGTGGTGCAGTGGTTAACGTTGTCGCCTCACAGCAAGAGGTTCTCCTGTTCGATTCTCAGCTAGAGTGCCTTCCTTGTGGAGTCTGCATTTCATCCCCGTGGTCGAGTAATGTAAAGACATGCAGGTAGGTGCATGCGTGAATGGGTGTGCCTTCTTTGAAGGTTGGGCATCAGGCTGAAACTCGGCACCGTAAAAATCCACTGCCAATCATTAGCGGACCGGAGTTCTGCTGTGGCGACCCCTAACCTGTTAAAGCTGAAAGACTTTTTACTGAATTGGTAGGTGGCCTCTAATGGTGTCAGGAAAGGAAGATATGTTACAGATATTGTAAGGGGTGTTTGTGAGGATCAGGTAATTCTTAGTAAAGGATGTGTGTTTAGGCCTTGTAGGAGGGCTGATAAAATGGGCCAGATTTAGGTGGTTAAGAATTTGTATGCAGTCGTATGTGCAAGTCTACAAAAAGTTTAAATTAAAGTTGCCTGTGATAATTTTCTGTTTATTGCTTAGGTTTACAACTTCTGGTGTAGAGTCATGAAATAATGTTAGTGAAGAAGGAGGTAATAATACTACTGTTACTACTACTATTAACAATTTATTAATCAAGTTGGCCCACTGAACACACAGTCACTTATCAAGGGTAACACTGGAGCAATGTTTGGTTAAGTGACTTGCTCAAGTTCACACAGTAGGCAGATGAGGGCTGAGGGAATCAAACCCTATATCACCGGAACTACAGCTCACAGCCTTAATTGCCTGTGCAGTCTACAAGGTAGAATGTAGCCAATGGCTCATAGGTTCATAGGTAGGTACTAGGCTATTGGCCCTAGGGCCTATATTAGCCTAGCCAAAAATGTACCTTGGCTTTCGCCACCCAAGAAAATTATTTTCCTGTGCCCCTGTCGAGCAGAGCCACAGAAGTGATCCCTGGGGTGAATTTCCTATCTCCCATCCAATCATCAAGATTTTTCTTGAAGAGTGCTAAGAGAGCTCTGTTTGACATAGATAGGTAATCTGTTCCAGAGTATGGGAAGTCTCTAGGACAGGAAAATATCCCTCCAGCATGTTCTGTTTATTGTGGTGACAAGGTTTAGGACCCTAGAGTGTGTAGCTCGGAGGGACTGGGATTTCTTTAAGTGGAGCATGTCCAACAGCTCTGGGTTTGACATAGTTTTGTATGTTAGGCAGAGATCACCTCTGAGTAGGCGATATGCAATGGAGTAAAGCTGGAGTTTTTTGAGAAGGTCTGCGTAGGGCATCTGTTTGAGGCCAGTAATCCTCTTTGTGAGGTATTTCTGCAGCCTTTCCAGTTGTTGTAGATGTCTTGTGAGGTACATACCAAAAGGGGCGTTGTACTCTATAATGGGTCTAATGAGTGATGAGTAGAGGGGAACAATGACCTCTTTTTTTCTGGATGAGAAACCTTTTGTGATGAGGTGTGCCACGTAGAAGGATTTCCTGACCACTGTGGCGATCTGATTATCAAAGGAGAGACTACTGTCCACCTGTGTCCCAAGGTCTCTTATCACATTTTCGGCATTAAGTAGACTGCAGCTATGAGGTAGTTCATGGGTACAGAGTTTTTACCAAAGAGGATGACAATACACTTTTTGGCATTGAGCTTCAGGCCATGGCTTTGACACCAGGCATCTGTCTCAGTGAGGCCCTTTTGTAGTATGTCCACATCGTTAGGAGTTTCGATTATGGCTTCTAGTTTGCAGTCATCTGCAAACTTTGTTAGCCAAAGACCTTCTGTGTTAGCCTGTACTTCAGAGAAGTAGATACCAAACAGGAGAGGACCCAGGACTGACTAAACCCTGTGGTACTCCACTTGTCACCGGTCTGAAGTCGGATTTGGAGTCTGCTACTTTCACAGTGTGGGTTCTGTCAGTGAGCCAGTTGGCAACCCATCTTGTGACATAAGGATTTATACCTAGTTTAGTGAGTTTAGCTATAATTCCAGAGTGGGGGATGGTGTCGAAAGCCTTGGCGAGATCTAGATAGGCTGTGTGAACCACCTTACCCTCATCTATGGCTTTGGTGACTGCTTCAAAGAAGTCTATCAGGTTTAGGAGGCATGATCTGCCTTTTACAAATCCGAACTGGGTAGGGTCCAGAATTTGGAGATTACCAATGTCTTTGTTTATGAGTTCCATGATGATACATTCCATGGTCTTGCAGACCAGGCTCGTTAGGCTAATGGGGTGGTAGTTTTTGGGGTCTGTCTTGGCTCCCCCTTTGTGGAGTGGGATAACCGTTGCTGTGCGCCATTCAGTGGGCACAAAGCCTGAGGTGAGGCTAGGATTGAACATGGTATTTAGGTAGGGTGCCAGTTCATTCTGTAGTTCGTGTAGAATGTAGCTTGGGATATTGTCTGGTCACATGGATGCTGTGTTCTTGGCTGTGGAGAGTGTGTTTTTTACCTGTGCAGCTGTGATTACAGGAACTCTGCATTCCTCCAGTATAGAGATGGGCCCTCTAGGGGGTGAGAGGGGGTAAAGTTAGCAATGAACCTATCTGCCAAGATGTTGGCAATATCAATTGGTTCTGTATATTTAGTGCCATTGTGCTGTAACTCAGAGCAGATCTGAGTGTTGCCATTGAGATTCCTGACATAGCTATATAATGCTTTGTGGTTGTCTTTAGAGTCAGTGGCAATTTTGTTTTCATAACTAGCTTTGGAGGATTTTATGAGGGATCTCAGCTTCTTACTGAGGTTGACCAGGGAGTTCTTCCAGTCATGGGATTTTACTCTTTTTTGCAACAGTTTCTTTCTTCTGTTGTAGAGTTTGTTTATAGCAGAGGACCACCAGATTGGCTTCCTTTTTTTGGAGGATAGCATCTTGGTTCTATTAGGGATAGCATGATCCATGCACTCATGTAAGTGCGTATAAAGTGCATTTGTGTAGGATTCAGCAGTCGTACCTCTATTGTCCATCTGCATGGGTGTCATGAAGTTTGCCACTTCTGTCTTAAGAAGTGTGAAGTTGGCTTTGGAGATGTTTTTTACGGTGGTTTCCCTAATTGGGGGATGGGGTGGGATGTGGATGTCTAGGGTGATTAGCTTGTGGTCGGATCTGACCAACAAGGAATTGGCCTCTGATGTGGAACACTGGTTGCCCATGTTGATAATGACCAGGTCTAGGATATTGCTGCCCCTGGTGGGGGTGTGAATAAGTTGATCCAAGGCATTGGAATTTATGAATTCCAGAAAACGTTGAGCAAAAGAGTTGGTACATGAGTAGTTTTCCCAGTTATTGGTGGGGTAGTTGAAATCACCTGTTATTAGGGTGTTAGGTTGTACCCTAATACTTTCCAGTGTATCTAGAAATGAGGAGTGGGAATCCTGGGGCATGGTGGGGGGGTCTGTAGCAAGCTACAATTTGGATTGCAGTCTTACCCAGAGTTAGTCGCACTTGGATAATCTCGGATGCATTATGCTGTGCAACTAGCCTGGAGGTGTGGATATCCTTATAGGTTCATAGGTTTATAGGTAAGTACTCGGCTATCGGCCCTGGGGCCTATACAAGCCCAGCCAAAAAGGTACCCTGGCTTTTGCCACCCAAGAAAATTATTTTCCTGTGCCACTGTCGAGCAGAGCCACAGAGGTGATCCCCGGGGTGAATTTCCTATTTCCCATCCAATCATCAAGATTTTTCTTGAAGAGTGCTAATGAGGAGCTTTGTTTGATATAAATAGGTAGTTTATTCCAGAGTATGGGAAGTCTCTGGGACAGGAATCTATCCCTCCGGCATGTTCTGTTTATTGTGGTGACAAGGTTTAGGTCCCTAGAGTGTGTACCTTGGAGGGATTGGGATTTCTTTAAGTGGAGCATGTCCAACAGCTCTGGGTTTGACATAGCTTTGTATGTTAGGCAGAGATCACCTCTGAGTAGGCGATATGCGATGGAGTAAAGCTGGAGTTTTTTGAGACTGTCTGCGTACGGAATCTGTTTGAGGCTGGTAATCCTCTTTGTGAGGTATTTCTGCAGCCTTTCCAGTTGTTGTAGATGTCTTGTGAGGTACATACCAAAAGGGGTGTTGTACTCTATAATGGGTCTAATGAGTGACGAGTAGAGGAGAACAATGACCTCTTTTTTTCTGGATGAGAAACCTTTTGTGATGAAGTGTGCCACATAGCAGGATCTCTTGACTAATGTGGCGATGTGATTATCAAAGGAGAGACTACTATCCACTTGTGTCCCAAGGTCTCTTATCACACTTTCGGTGTTAAGTATACTACTGCCTATGTTGTAGTTTATGGATACAGAGTTTTTACCAAAGGGGATGACAATGCACTTTTTGACATTGAGCTTGAGGCCATGGCTTTGACACCAGGCATCTGTCTCAGTGAGGCCCTTTTGTAGGATGTCCACATCGTTAGGAGTTTCGATTATGGCTTCTAGTTTGCAGTCATCTGCGAACTTCGTTAGCCAAAGAACTTCTAGCCTATACTTCAGAGAAGTAGATACCAAACAGGAGAGGACCCAGGACTGAACCCTGTGGTACTCCACTTGTCACTGGTCTGAAGTCAGATTTGGAGTCTGCTACTTTCACAGTGTGGGTTCTGTCATTGAGCCAGTTGGCAGCCCATCTTGTGACATAGGGATTTATACCTAGTTTAGTGAGTTTATCTATAATTCCAGAGTGATAATGAATATGGACACACCTCCAGCTTTAGTGCTTCGTTCTGGGTTAGGTGGTCGAAAGGTGTGGTATGAATTATAGCCTGGTAATGCAGGGGTGCTCTCTGGAGCTTTGAACCAGGTCTTTGTCACTGCACAGATGTCAATGTTCTCCATTTTAAGGAGTGCCTCGAATGAGTGCATTTTGAGGTTTAGACTTCTAGCATTGAGTAGCATTACCCTCAGATTTTGCTTGCTTGTACCTGTTACAGTGGTGAATTTGTCATTTGAACCTTGCCTAAAAAAGCACTATATGGGTGGCAAGAGCCTTAGCCAGTATCCAGAATCCCAAGGGCAACAGGTGTAGGTCTTCTCTGGCAAAGCATCGTGGTCTGTCAATCATGTCGTCCCAGGCAGACAAATACTGGATCCCCTTAGAATGACACCAGAAGCTTAGCCAATTGTTGAAGTCAATCATTTTGTCCTTGTACTGTGGCATCATACAGGGTGATGGCAGGATGCTACTCAGGGCCAGGGTCATACTTGCCTGGGCTATAAGATCGGAGAGCTCCTCCATGTCTCTTTTCTTGTAGTCCAGGGAGGTATGTCATTCACAGAAATATGGACAATGAAAGGGTCATATTTGTACTTGTTGTGGAGTGACCTGAGTCCGTGCGTTATGTGGCGTAACCTGGCATCTGACAGGCAGCTGACAGTAACTTTCTCCTTGTTTAGCCTGGTGAGAAGTGGTGAGAAGAACATCAGTGTGCCTGACTATAGAGTCACCTATGACTAGAGTGTTGGGTATGTTGTTATGCCTTATGGGCTGTGGTTGAGTGGCACACTGAGTTTGTGGGCTATGTATCATTTGGGTTGTGTTGGGGGGTGGAGTTTGCTTGCGTTTCTGGTTTGGAGGTCCCTGATGCTTGGGCAGGTTTTTATTGAGAGCCTCCATGAATGTAGGTGTGTGTTTTGTGTTTCTATGTGTGTGTTTTGGTGGTGTAGGTTTTGAGGGACTATGTGATGAGTGTGGTGTGGTGCAAGTGTTTACCTTCTCCTCTTGACTGTCTAGTCCAGTCTTGGATGAAGAGAGCTTTGCTTCCAGTTTGGCAATATAAGTGCATCTCTCACAAGTTGTAGTGTCAGGCAACAAATAATTTTATGTGTTTCCAGTGGTGACTGAAATTATACATCAATTTGGGGAGCCTTTAGTAGCGTTGATGTTGTGTCTTATTAGTTTGGAAGATATTTTATATTTTTGCTAACCAGTAGCATATTTCTTTTCCAGCTTTCGAACTAGGTCGACTAATTCTAGTTCTGATAATTTTATGCTGTACAACTGTTTTAAATTTGTATTGCAAAAACATATTTATTGTTTTGTGTAAATTTATGTGGAACTTTTCTCCCTAGGAGTCTACTGAAAAGGGGACCTACCCAGTTATAACAGAGGAGGTTATGTAAGAGGAAAAATGTCGACTCCCCTGAGTCTGTCACATCAGACACTGATTTAGAGGAATCAGAAGGGTCCTCCAGATCTCCCTCTGAGGATGTCTCCTCCTCTGACATCCTAGAAATCCTTAGACAGAGGGGTGATTGGAAGACCTCTAACCCTACTGAGGATGAATCAGTGTATCTTGAGGCCTTTGGCTCCTGACCTTCCACCTCTTGGGTGACACCACCTTATGACCAACTTTTGGGGGTCATTTCGTGGAAAGCATAGCCCTGAGTAGCATCCTGCCTTCGCCCAGAGTGATACCACAATATCAGGACAAAATGATTGACTTCAACAATTGGCTAAGCTTCTGGTGTCATTCAAAGGGGATCCAGTATCTGTCTGCCTGGGACGACATGATCGACAGACCACAATGCTTTGCCAGAGATGGTCTGCACCTGTCTCCCCTGGGATTCAGGTTACTGGCTAAGGCTCTTGCCACCCCTATAGTGCCTTTTTTAGGCAAAGTTCAAAGGGCAAAACCACCACTGTAACAGGTACAGGCATGCAAAATCTGAAGGCAATGCTACTCAATGCTAGAAGTCTAAACCTCAAAATGCACTTTCTCGAGGCACTCCTAAAAATGGAGAACATCGATATCTGTGCAGTAACTATGACCTGGTTCAAAGCGCCAGAGAGCACCCCTGCAATACCAGGCTACAACTCTTACTACAGGTTTCGGCCACCAAACCAGGATCGAAACACTAAAGGTGAAGGAGTGTCCATATTCACCAAGGATATTCACACCATCAGGTTAGTTGCCCAACACAGTGTGTCTGAAATTCTCCAAGTGCAACTAACACTAGGTAAGACTGTAATCCAAATTGTAGCTTGCTACATATCCCCCACCATGCCCCAAGATTCTCATTACACCTTTCTAAACATACTGGAAAATATTAATATACAACCAAACACCCTAATACTGGGTGATTTCCACTACCCTGCCTGGGAAAACTACTCGTGCATCAACACCTTTTCCCAATGGTTCTTCAAATTCATAAATTCCAATGCCCTGGATCAACTTATCCATAGTCCCACCAGGGGCTGCAATATCCTAGACCTGGTCATTACCAACATGGGAAATCGATGCTCCACACCTATGGTCACCCCTCGTTGGTCATGTCAGACCATAAGCTAATCACACTTAACATCCACATCCCACCCCCACCCTCCAGTAAGGAAACCTCCATAAAAAACTTCTTCAAGGCTAACTTCATGCTACTCAAGTCAGAAGTTGCAAACTTCATGACACCCATGCAGACGGGAACTGAAAGTTCGACTGCTGAGTCCTACAGTAAGGCACTGTACGAGCACATCCACTCATGCATGAATCGTGCCATCCCAGATAGAACCAAGATGCTCTCCTCCAAAAAAAAGAATCTAATCTGGTGGTCCCCTGCCATAAACAAACTTTACAACAAAAGGAAAAAAACTGTTGCAGAAAAGAGGAAAATCCCAGGATGCAAAAAACTCCCTTACCAGCCTCAGTAAGAAGCTGAGATCCCTCATAAAATCCTCCAAAGCAAGTTACGAAAATAAAAATTGCCAAAGATTCCAAAGACAACTACAAAGCATTCTATAACTATGTCAAGAATCTAAATGGCAATGCTCAGATCTGCTCTGAGCTACAACAGAATGGCATTAGATATACTGATCCCAAGGATATTGCCAATATCCTGGCAGATTGATTCAGTGCCAACTTCACCCCCCTCTCACTCCCTAAATGGCCCATCTCAATACTGGAAGATTTCCAAATTCCGGTAATAACGGCCACACAGGTAAAAAATGCACTCTCCAAAGCTAAGAATACAGCATCCATGGGACCAGATGACATCCCGGGCTGTGTACTACATGAACTACAAAATGAACTGGTACCTCACCTAAGTGTCATGTTTAATCATACCCTCATCTCAGGCTTCGTGCCCACTGAGTGGTGCACAGCTACAGTTATCCCACTCCACAAGGGGGGATCCACCTTGGATCCCGGGAACTACCACCCCATCAGTCTGATGAGCCTGATCTGCAAGGCCATGGAGCCTATTATCATGGAACTTATAAACAAAGACATTGACAACTTTAAATCACTAGACCCCACCCAGTTTTGGTTTGTGAAGGGCTGATCTTGTCTCCTGAACCTTATTGACTTCTTTGAATCAGTCTCCAGAGCCGTGGATGAGGGTAAAGCAGTCCACACAGTCAATCTGGACCTTGCCAAGGCCTGTGACACCATCCCCTACTCTGGAATCATAGATAAACTTACATAGCTGGACATTAATCCCTACATCACTCAATGGGTTGCCAACTGGCTTACTGACAGAACCCACACTGTAAAAGTAGCTGACTCCAAATCCAACTCCAGACAAGTGACAAGTGGAGTACCTCAGGGTTCAGTCTTGGGACCTCTCTTGTTTGGCATCTACTTCTCTGAAGTACAGGTCAACACTAAGGGACTCTGGCTAACAAAGTTCGCAGATGACTGCAAACTGGGAGCCATTATGGAATCCCCAAATGATGTGGATACTCTACAACAGGGCCTTACAGAAACAGATGCTTGGTGCCAGAGCCATGGGATCAAGCTCATTGCCAAGAAATGTATAGTTATCCCCTTTGGGAAAAAACATGTACCCATGAATTATCACATAGGTGGCAGTACACTAAACACTGAAAGTGTGATAAGAGACTTAGGGACACAGGTGGACAGTGGTCTCACCTTCAATAACCACATCGCCACAACAGTCAGGAAATCCTTCTGTATGGCACACCTAATCACTAAGGGCTTTTCATCCAGAAAAAAGGAGGTCATTGTCCCACTGTACTCATCCCTCATTATACCCATTATAGAATACAACACCCCATTTGGTATGTACCTCTCCAGACATCTGCAACCACTGGAAAGGCCGCAGAAATACCTCACTAAAAGAATCACAGGCCTAAAGCAAATGCCCTATGCTGACCGCCTTAAAAACTCCAGCTATACTCTGTCGCATATTGTCTACTCTGAGGCGATCTCTGCTTAACATACAAGGCCATGTCAAACCCAGAGCTTCTGGACATGCTACACTTAAAGAAATCCCAATCCCTCAGAGCCACATGCTCCAGGGATCTAAATCTTGTCATCGCAATAAACAAAACATGCTGGAGAGATAGGTTCATGACCCAGAGACTCCCCAGACTCTGGAATAGACTGCCCATACATGTCAAGCAGAGCACCTCTTTGGCCCTCTTCAAAAGGAACCTTGATGATTGGATGGGAGAAAGGAAATTCATTCTGGGGATCACATCAGTTGCCCTGCTAGACAGGGGTCCAGGGAAGTAAAACGTGTGGGAAGAAATAGCCAGGGAATTGTTATGGCTAGGTTTGTATAGGCCATAGGGCCTATAGCCTAGTACCAAGCTATGAATCTATGAACCTCTCCAGATTCAGTTGAAGCTGTCCCGAGGAGGCCAAACAAATTTATGACAGCACCTGAGGACAAATCTTTCCTTAGTAAGGGAGTTCCAGTTGATGCTATGGTGGCAGCAGCGACCACCAAAAAGGAATTATCTGAGACATCTTCTAATATCCATCCTCCTAACAAGGAGTCCAGGATGATGGATAGGTACGGGAAGTGTACTTTTTCTTCAGCAGCATTTACACTAAGATCGCTGAATTACCTGACTCATTTCACTCGTCTTCAGAGGGATCTCCTGAAAGAGTTAGGAGATACCCTCCAGGGTTCAGTAGCTCCGGGTTCCATGGACAAGGTTTCCGCACAGCTCTCCAACCTTACTTCCAGAGCTAACTCCTCCATGAGACTGATCTCATATGTGGCAGATGGAGTGAGCAGGGCAGCCGCAGCAGGAACAGCTCTCAGGAGACATTCGTGGATGCGTCTTTGTAATTTTATGGAATCCTTCAAGTCTTCCTTCACTAACATTCCCTTTGATGGTTCATCTCTTTTTGGACCTCAAGTGAAAGAGACTTTGACTAGGTGTGAGCAGGAAGGAAAAACATTATCTGCCATTGAAGTCCATTTCTCTTTCCCATCCAGACCCTATCCCAAGGGTAATACAGGAGGGAAAATGTGGATGTTAAGTTGTCTATCTCGCCTTCGTTCGTGCTTGACTCGGCCATCTTCTATAGCTCGAGAGCTGTTTACTGGCTCGACGCTACCCCTTATCCCATGATGCCTAGCGATAGCTACCCAGATCTCGTTTGCCGCTTCAGCTGCGAGGTGTCATTTTTTGGGCTCAGGCTCGTATAAAGTTTTTTCGTATAACTTTCTTACTCTAGAAATATATTTTTTCAGTGTTTTATTGTTAACGTTTAGTCTTGTTTTTTGTGATAGCTAGTGTTTAGTTGTAGTATCCCTTCACTTCTTGTAGAACTCGTTTAACTTAGAGCTTTAGCTATAGTTAGTACAGTGTGTTTTTTGTGTAAATTGTATTTTACTTTGGTAGCTGTTGTGGTATTTGTTGTTTCCTTCTTTCAGGATGTCAAAGGAATTCAAAGTGTCTGGATTCAAGAAGTGTGACTCATGCTGTCAGAAGATGTCTTTGACAGATGGGCACACTTCTTGTGTCTATTGTTTAGGCGCTGTGCACCTGCAGGACTCTTGTTCTATCTGCCATGCATTTAGTCCAAGAGTCCTGCAGGAGCGTAAGAATAAGCTTATTCTTAGGGGTCTTTTAAAGCCCCAGGATTCACCAGCCAAGACCTCTCAGCATGTGAAATCCCCTAAAATCCCCTAAATCTACCAAGCCGTCAGCTCCAAGTTCGGAGACGTCCTCAGTTCAGACTCTGCCTTCTACTTTGGTTCTGGCTGGCACCGATAAGACTATCTCCCCATCGGCTCCATCAGAAACTTCAGAGCCTTCGCGGAGCCACAAGAGGCTGAGGTCCCCTTCATTGGAATTGGTACATTCGGCTACTCGATCTCCCTTGCTTCAGAGTGAGCACAGTCACAGATCCTCTCACTCCTCTCAATCCTCTTGGCTGTCAGATCACGATGTGGAGAGACTGGTCAGTAGGTTGCTAAAGTCGCAGGCACTTGTCAAGATGTTGTCCAGCCCTCCTCAACAGGTGTCGGCTCCATCCACTTCTATCGATGTTCCTCCTCCGACTCCAATGAGTTCAGAGCCGGAGTTCGTTGGGGTTTGAGTAGTGGAACCGTTGGCTCTGATAACTCTATCTCCTTCAGTTCTATCGTTGGCTCCGATCCCCTCTCTGGTGCTGTCCATCGAGGGATATGGGCACCGGGGCTCCCTCGTTGGCTCTGAGGTGGCGAGTGGCATTGGACCCTTGTCCCACCCCATTCCCCCTCTCAGAGCTTCGGCGCAGGTGAGCTCGGCTCCTACATCGGCCTCTGAGCTGTCTCCCGTGGTGTGGAGAAAGATTCCGATTTCCTCGGAACTGGAGCTTTCTCTGCATTGTGGCAGGGACACCTTCAATGTCATGAGGAGTGTGCTGGCCACTGAGTCAGCTCCACTATCGGCCCCACCAGCTCTGTCCCCTGTAGTGCCTGTGCCAACCTCTGCTCATCCTCCAGACCCCAAGCGTAGGGAACCGGCACTCCAGGTCACCCCATTGGGTGTTTCCTCTTCTTCCGAGGCCTCCCCTGATCATTCAGAGGAGCCCCCTCGTAAGAAGAAGTGCAAGAGGAAGCTCATTGACTCCCCTGAGTCTGTCACCTCTGATACAGACTTAGATGAATTGGAAGGGTCCCCGAGATCCCCCTCTGAAGATGTTTCCTTCTCGGACATCCTAGAAATGCTTAAGCAGAGGGGGAACTGGAATCCCTTAGCCCCTACCGAGGATGAGTCTGTATTTCTGGATGCGTTCGGTTACCGACCTTCCACCTCCTGGGTTTCTCCACCTTTCGATCCACTTATGGCAGTGGTGGCTTGAAAGGCTTAGTCAGCTCTGGATACAGTGGAACCAACTCCGAGGAGACCTGGCAAATTCATCACAGCACCCCAACATAAGCAGTTCCTTACCAAAGGTGTTCCTGTTGATGCCATGGTGGTAGCAGCAGCCATCAAAAAAGAGTTAGCAGAGACCTCTTCATCTGTCCATCCTCCTAACAAGGAGTCTAGGACCATGGACAGATACAGGAAGTGAATGTTCGCTTCAGCGACCTTTTCTATGAGGTCACTGAACTACTTATGTCATTTTACCCGGCTTCAGAGAGATCTCCTTAAAGAGCTCGGAGATACCCTTCAAAATCCATCAGCTGAGGGTGCTCAAGCTAAAGTAGCTGCTCAGCTGGCAATGCTTAATTCTGTAGTTAACTCCTCCATGAGGCTTATTTCCTATGCAGCCGATGGTGCGAGTAGAGCCACAGGTACTGATGTGGCCCTTGGGAGGTATGCATGGATGCGGCTGTGTAATTTTGCGGAACCCTTTCGAGCGTCATTCACCAACACCCCCTTTGATGGTTCCTTTCTTTTTGGACCACAGGTGAAAGACACTTTGACTAGGTGTGAGCAAGAAGGCAAGACTTCCTCTGCCGTGGGAATCCATTTTTCCACTCCTTCTAGACCGTACCCCAAAGGTCAGAAGAGTGGCAAAATTGTGGTTCCGAAAATCCCAGGGAGCCTTGCCTGACACACGTAGCGATTTTTCCTCCAGGGGCAGAGGGGGAAACAATAACAACAGACACCGCCCTCGTGGCAGAGGGGATCCGCAGAACCAGGCAACAGAGAATCTTTCTCTGATAAGCCATTTCAGCATCCCTGAAGGGTTGCCCGGCTGCTCACCTCTGGAGGCAGTCAGGGGAAGACTTTCACTGTACCCAAAAGCCTGGCAAGATTTAATGCAAGACAGATGGGTATGGTCCATTATATCCAGAGGTTACAAAATTCCCTTCTGTCAACCCCCCTTACCGTCAAGGAAATCCCTTCCAGATGTTCCACCCAATCTGAAGGACCAAGCAGTAATAGAAGTTTCAAAACTGCTAGAAAAAAGAGTCATCCAGGAAGTCCCGGCAGACCAGCACGGATCCGGAACTTACTCAAGGTTCTTTTTGGTACCAAAAAAGACAGGGGACTGGAGATCAATTCTGGATCTCAGCAGACTAAACAGGTCTGTACAAAGAACAAAGTTTCGGATGGTCATGCTACAGTCCATTCTACCCTATTTGTGTCAGGACAATTGGATGTGCTCGATAGATCTTCAGGACGTGTACTACCATATCAAGATGGACAGGCGCTCCAGGAGATTTCTTCGCTTTCGGCTGGGAGCCAGTCATTACCAGTTCAGAGCTCTGCCCTTTGGTCTCACCACAGCCCCCAGGGTGTTCACGGCTCACCTGAGACGTCGAGGATTCCAGGTGTTTCCATATCTAGACGACTGGCTCCTCACTGCTACTACCAGGCATCAACTTCTTCAAGCCAGGGACTACACAATCACAATCTGCTCCCAGTTAGGCATTACAATAAACTTCGAAAAATCTGCCTTGTTGCCCTGTCAATCTATCACCTACATAGGTGCAGACCTAGACACAAAGAACATATCCGCATGGCTACCGCCAGAAAGGGTGTCTACAATTCATCAGCAAGTACAAATTCTGATGCACAGCAAAATAATCCAAGTCAGGTTCATCCTTGAAACTCTGGGTTCCATGGCAGCAGCCATTCTTCTAATCCCACTGGCCCACTTTCACATGAGGATCCTTCAGTGGCTTCTGTTTACACAGTGGTCTTTCCAACAGCTGCCCATGTCTCACACGATCATGATTACAGAAGCATGCAAAAGGCACCTTTCCTGGTGGATGGTCTCCCCACTAGTGACTCAGGGCAGACCCTTCATTCAGCCCCCTCCAGTAGCCACAGTGACCACAGATGCCTCCCTGATAGGGTGGGGGGGTATTATCAGGGCAGGACAGTCCAAGGCACTTGGCAGCCTCACGAGTACCATCTGCACATAAACATCCTAGAAATGAGAGCCATGCTCCTAGCGTTGCAAGCCCTTCAGGACTCTCTTTCTTCTGGGACCATTACAATTCAAACAGACAACATGTCAGTGGTGTGGTACATCAACAAGCAGGGCGGGACCAGGTCCTACCCCCTGTGTTGAGAAGCACTCAGACTGTGGCAGTGGGCGATTTCCTCCCAATGTTTTCTGATGGCGACGCACATCCCTGGGAGGTCCAACGTCATAGCGGACAGGCTCAGCAGAGCTATCCTCATGCCTCACGAGTGGTCTCTGAATCAGGAAGTTGCGGATCTTATCTTCCGCAAATGGGGATAGCCTTGCTGTGATCTTTTTGCCACCCCCTTCAACAGCAAATGCAGCAACTACTTCTCCCTTCTTCCGCTTCCAGGTCACTCACCCAGAGATGCTCTAGTCCACGATTGGCCCCAGGGACTTCTTTATGCCTTTCCTCCATTTCCCCTGATTCCAAAACTCATACAGAAAGCAATATCGTTGGGTTGCAAAATGATTCTCATTGCCCCCTACTGGCCTCGACAGATATGGTTCCCATTCCTACACCATTACCTTCTCGATCAGCCCTGGACTCTGGATCCGATTCCAGACCTACTGATTCATCAATCAGGCGGGTTGCATCAGTCCCTCCAGTTGTCTTCATCTCACCTTCTTTCTTGCATCCCACCCTCCGTCCCCTGTCCTATTGGACCGACAGGAGTTCTGGTTTCACTGGCTGAGTGTTCTCTGGTTTGTCTCCTCTACTGAGAGTATGACAGGTATTCTCAACCTATTTGTTTGGACAGGTTTATTCTCTGGCTATGTCTGGGGTTAGATATTTCAAATGAGATCTGGGTAGCTATTGCTAGGCATCGTGGGATAAGGGGTAGCCTCAAGCCAGTTAACAGCTCTCGAGATACACAAGATGGCCAAGTCGGAGCCGAGGATCGGCTCCGATCCCAACCAGCAAGAAAGAAGGCAGGATGAAGACAACTAACATGGAACATTATGGTAGGTACATAACTTTTTTTTCTGCAAATCCCAAAAAGGTTTTCCTCAGGCACAAGGTCAACCCTCCCCCACGGCAGAGGAGGTCCGCAACATTAGGGAGACAGAGAAACTTTCTCTGATCATCCCTTCCATCAACCCTGAGGGGTTGCCCAACTGTCCGTCTCTGGAGGAAGTCAGGGGGCGTATATCTCTGTGCCCAAGCACCTGGCTAACTATCACTCAAGATCGTTGGGTACACACAGTAATATCCAGAGGTTACCTGATTCCCTTTATTACCGAACCCCCAACAAACCAGTCTCTTCCAGATGTACCACCCATCCAACTAGACCGTGCAACATCTGAGGTCATCTCGTTGCTACAAAAAAGAGTCATCCAAGAAGTCCCCACAGAGCAATTAGGATCCAGAACTTACTCTCGATTCTTTTTAGTTCCAAAAAAGATAGGGGACTGGAGATCAATTCTAGATCTCAGCAGGCTCAACAAGCATGTAAGAAAATCAAAGTTCCGAATGGTCACTCTGCAGTTGATATTCCCCTTTATCGGGAAAGACAACTGGATGTGCTCAAACGATCTCCAGGATGCATACTACCACATCAAAATGGACAGGCGCTCCAGGAGACACTTACGCTTCTGGCTGGGAGCCAGCCATTTTCAGTTCAGAACAATGCCCTTTGGCCTCACTACAGCCCCCAGAGTGTTTACCAAATGCATGGCAGTGGTAACGACTCACCTGAGACATCAAGGATTCCAGGTGTTTCTGTACCTAGATGACTGGCTCCTTACTGCTACCACCAGGCATCAACTCATAAGGACCAGGGACGAGACTCTATCCTTGTGCACTAGCCTAGGCATCACTGTCAACTTGCAAAGGTCATTCTTATCTCCCTTGCAGCATATTGTATATCTAAGCTCAGAAACAGACACAACCACCATGTCAGTAAAGCTAACACAGGAAAGAGTGGAATCTCTACACAGTCAGATCAGATCCTTATTAAATAAACAAAGAGTCCAGGCCAGAGTAGTCCTTCAAGTCCTAGGGACTATGGCTTCCTCTTGCTCATCTACATATGAGGATTCTCCAATGGATGCTGTTTGCACAATGGTCGATGCAAGACCTTCAACTATCTCACCAGATATTAATAACAAACACATGCAAAAGGGATCTGACATGATGGTTACACACGAAACAACTTGTCATAGGTCGTCCACTTGTTCCTCCCCAAGAGAAAGCAGTTTTGACCACGGACACTTCCCAGATAGGGTGGGGGGCATTATCTTGGAAAGACAGTCCAAGGTCCTTGGCAAAACCACGAGAAACACTTACACATCAATGTTCTGGAGATGAGAGTGGTGCTATATGCGTTGCAAGCACTTCACAGCTCCCTTCCCACTGGAACGAGACAACATGTCTGATGTGTGGTACATAAACAAACAAGGGGGAACCAAGTCTTACCCGCTTTGCAGAGAGGCATTAAGAGTTTGGAAATGGGTGATGGATACTCAACGCTTCCTAATAGCAATGCACATCCCGGGGAAATCCAGTGTAATAGCGGACAAACTCAGCCGAGAATTTCTGATGCCTCACAAGTGGTCCCTGAATCTAATGGTTATGAAAGAGATCTTTCACAAATGGGGCCAGCCTTGCTGTGATCTATTTGCCACTCACCTGAACACCAAATGCAGCAGCTACTTTGCCCTCATTCCCCATCCGGGGATGTCACCCAGGGATGCTCTAGTTCACGATTGGTCCCCGGGATTTCTTTATGCCTTTCCTCCCTTTCCACTCATACCCAAAGTAATACAGAAAGCAAGACAGTTGAGCAGTTCCTTGATCCTCATTGCTCCTTACTGGCCTTCACAAGTTTGGTTTCCTTTCCTGTGGCCCTACCTTTTGGAGGAACCATGGATTCTGGATCCATCTCCAAATCTCCTGATTCATCAATCGGGACAGTTCCACCCCTCCATCCACACCCTCAAATTGACAGCATGGCTGCTCCAATTCCATGTATAGCCAGGTGCATTCCCTTAACCCCAATGGTCAAACACATCCTAATTTCATCCCACAAACCTTCCACTCAGAAACTATATTCTAGCAAATGGAAAAGGTTTTCCCTTTTGGCTATGAACCGGGGCCTAGATACATATACAGCTCCTTTAGAATACATTTTTATCTTTCCTAACAACAATTTTTCATGAAGGAGTGGCAGCCGCTACAGTTAGGGTTCATTTAGCTGCCATTTCCAATTTCCATTTTGTTTCATGGGAAATCCAATCATGCAACACTCCCTCTGTAAAACCTTCTTAAAAGGAGTTCTTCTTCTTAGGCCCCCAATAAAACAACCTTTAAAACCCTGGGACTTAAATTTAGTCCTCTCATCTTTGATGTTTGCACCCTTTGAACCATCCTCGTTGTCAGACTTAAAATTGTTATCATGGAAAACCCTGTTCTTGGTAGCTATAACATCAGCTAGGAGAGTCTTGGAACTTCAAGCCCTAACTATTCAACTCATTACGTTATCTTTCACAAGGATAGAGTCTCTCTTAGGACAAACCCTTCCTTTCTCCCTAAGGTATGCTCTGAAAACAACCCGAATACTACCATTGAGCTACCTGTGTTTTTTCCAAACCACTCTAATAAATCAGAGTATAGACTTCACCAGCTAGATGTCCACAGGATACTCAGATTCTATATACACAGGACCAAAGAATTCAGGAAATCGGATCAACTTTTTGTTTCCTTTTCTGATAAAAGGATAGGCTTACCTGTTTCAAAAATTACTCTTTCAAAATGGCTTTCGGATTGTATATCCTTTGCTTATCAACAAGCTGGTAGACAATTACCATTAAAAGCTAAAGGTCATTCTACTAGGGCTGTAGCTACTTCATGCGTCTTAAGATCTAGGCTTCCAATCGATACTATTTGTGCAGCAGCTACTTGGGCAAGACCGCATACATTTGTCACTCATTACAAATTGGATTTGACCTCCCAGGACAGGTCATCCTTTGGGTACACTGTGCTGAAGAGTCTCTTTGTTTGAGCCACCCGGGATAAAGGTGCTAGGGACGCTGTCCCATCCAGCAAGAATTATGGCGAGATAGGACTACATAACATAAAGAAGTTATGAACTTACCATAACATTCCATGTTTGTAGTCCATCTCGCCTATATTCTTGCGTCCCTCCCTCCAACCCCCTTCCCGTTTCTGGGGGATCTAGTGGACCTCTTTTTGGGGCTGCCTGACTTTGCTCTTTATTGTCCACCTGGAATGGATTATGTTTCTAATCCCTTCCTGTATTTTTACAGATTCTTTCTTCTTCTTATTATTATTATTACCTGATAAGTATTTATTACTTTCTTGCAAACTAGATCTGGGGAATTGCTGTGAGGCACCATGGGATAGGGGCTAGCCTCGAGCCAGTAAAAAGCTCTTGAGCTTTAGTATAGGCTGAGTTGGAGCCGAATATTGGCTCTGAACCCATCCAGCAAGAATATAGGTGAGATAGACTACAAACATGGAACGTTATGGTAAGTACATAACTTCTTTTTATCATTGCTGGAGCTTTCCTATGTCCTGACAGAGTGCTCTTCAAACTATCTGGAGATATACAGAGCTAAGTATATTTTTCTGGCACTTTAGAGTTGTGTACTGTTAATTGTAGTTTGACTAATTTTATATCATTGCTGGCTGACTTCAGAGTTGTGCATTGTTATTTTTGCTTCACTGTATAGTTTTTCAGATCTCTGCTGAAGGTGTTGTTTTTCTCTACCCACCCTATCCCTGTTTTGTTGTTTAAATTTGGAGGCTTTTGCAGTTGCCCGCCCCCACTGTAGATTTGATCTGGGAGTCTGGACCCTCCCCCCAGTCCCATCTCTTTACATCATTCTACGTAATAGACGTCTTCTGCACTTGTTTTTAGTCATTTTTAATTTAATTGCATTTTTTTAAACTGTTTGGTCTGACATTGCTACATACTCAAGTGTGCTAGCTTGCAATGCATTTGAATTGTTTTTACTGCTGTTTTAGCTACTTTTCTGTATATAAAAAATAAATAAATCTAAGCCTGTTTCCTACCTTTCCTGTAACTAGTGTAGTCCAGATTCAGATTTGCTGTATCCAGGACTGTATGTAAGCTTCTGGGCCCCCCAAGCTTTCTGTGTTGGAGGGCAGCCTTCTAGCTTATCAGTGGGAGTGGTAAGCAGTAGGTAACCTATCTACCACATAAGGAGTGGTTCTGGCCCAGAAATTGTAGTTATTGGCCGTTTGGGCAGTTTTTCCATCTCTCTCAACTTTCTGATTTAAAAGCCCACATTTGCACTTGTTTCCCCCCTTTCCTATAACTAGTTT
The DNA here is from genome assembly GCF_019279795.1 of Protopterus annectens. NCBI lineage: Eukaryota > Metazoa > Chordata > Ceratodontiformes > Protopteridae > Protopterus > Protopterus annectens. The sequence goes on from NC_056733.1 coordinate 1,038,897,087, forward strand.
AGTCCAGATACAGATTCTTAGTTTTAGCACTTGAATTTGCTTATTCGTGATCAGCACTTGTTCAGAACTTGTTGTAAGCACTAAATAACCTACTAATTACTACAGCACTCAACCTTCCTCATTATCTAAAGGAAAACAGTTTTGGTACTTACTTTCCTAACTTGCTTAGAGAAAAACAGCTCTTGTACTCACTTTCCTCACTTATCTAGAGGAAAATAGTTTTTTATTCAGGCATGTCCAAGGGTCAGCTCCCAGTGTTCTCTCCTGTCTATCTGATGAATCTGGGCATCTTGGGGCAATGTAGAAATTGCCTCATGTACACAGACAACCCTGTCCTCCTACCACCCAACACTACAACCTGTGAGAGATGCATGTATCTAGCTAAACTGGAGGTGAAGCTCTCTCCAACCAAGACTGAACCTGACAGTCAAGAGGAGAAGGTAAACACTTGCACCACACCACACTCATCACATAGTCTCACTAAATCTACACCACCAAAATCCACACATAGAAACACAAAAATATTCGCGGAGGCTCTCAATAATAATCTGCTCAAGCAACAGAGACCTCCAAAGCAGAAATGCAAGCAACCTCCACCCCCCCCAACACAACCCAAATTACACATAGCCCGCAGACTCAGTGTGCCACTCAACCACAGCTAATAAGGCAAAACAACGTACCCAACACACTAGTCATAGGTGACTCTATAGTCAGGCACACTGATGTCCCACTCACCAGGCTAAAAAGGAGAAGGTTACTGTCAACTGCCTGTCAGGTGCCTGGATCCGCCACATAACCCACGCACTCAGGTCACTCCATAACAAGTACAAATATGACTCTGTCATTGTCCATGTTGGTGTGAACGACCTGAGATGTTCCTCCCTGGACTACATGAAAAGAGACATGGAAGAGCTTTCTGATCTTGTAGCCTAGGCAGGTATGACCCTAGCCCTGAGTAGCATTCTGCCATCATCCAGAATGATGCTGCAGTACAAGGACAAAATGATTGACTTCAACAATTGGCTAAGCTTCTGGTGTCATTCTAAAGGGATCCAGTATGTGTCTGCCTGGGATGACATGGTCGACAGACCATGATGCTTTGCCAGAGATGGCCTGCACCTGTCACTCCTGGGATTCCGGATACTGGCTAAGGTTCTTGCCGCCCCTATAGTGCCTTTTTTAGGCAAGGTTCAAATGACAAATTCACCACCATAACAGGACCAGGCAAGCAAAAACTGAGGGTGATGCTACTCAATGCTAGAAGTCTAAATCTCAAAATGAGGCACTCCTTAAAATGGAGAATATCGATATATGTGCAGTGACTGAGACCTGGTTCAAGACTCCAGAGAGCACCCCTGCACTACCAGGCTATAACTCATACCACACTTTTCGGCCATGTAACCTGGACCGGAACACCAAAGGCGGAGGTGTGTCCATATTCATTAAGGATATCCACACCTCCAGGCTAGTTGCTCAGCAAAATGCAGCCGTGGTTATTCAAGTGCAACTAACTCTGGGCAAAACTGCAATCCAAATTGTAGCTTGCTACAGATCCCCACCATGCCCCAGGATTCCCACTCTTCTTTTCTTGATGTACTGGAAAATACTAGGGTTCAATCAAACACCCTCATAATGGGCGATTTCAACTACCCCACCATTAACTGGGAAAACTACTCATGTACCCACTCCTTCGCTCAACGCTTTCTGGAATTCATAAACTCCAATGCCCTGGATCAACATATCCACACCCCCACCAGGGGCAACAATATCCTAGATCTAGTCATTACCAACATGAGTGATTGGTGTTCCACCCCTGAAGTCAACGCCTCATTGGTCCAATGTGACCATAAGCTAATTACCCTAGATATCCACATCTTGCCCCCAAGCTCCATTAAGGAAACCATGGTAAAAAATTTCTCCAAAGCCAGCTTCATGCTTCTTAAGACAGAAGTGGTGAACTTCATGACACCCATGCAGATGGACAATACAGGTATGACTACTGAATCCTACACAACTGCACTTTATAAGCACTTACACGAGTGCATGGATTGTGCTATCCCAAACAGAACCAAGACGCTATCCTCCAAAAAAAGGAAGCCAATCTGGTGGTCCCCTGCCATAAACAAACTGTACAACAGAAGGAAGAAACTGTTGCAAAAGAGAGTAGAATTCCATGAGTGGAGGAGCTCCCTGGTCAGCCTCAGTAAGAAGCTGCGATCCCTGGTAAAATCCTCCAAAGCTAGTTACGAAAACAAAATCGCCATTGATTCTAAAGACAACCACAAAGCATTCTATAGCTATGTCAAGAATCTCAATGGCAACACTCAGATCTGCTCTGAGTTACAGCACAATGGCACTAAATATACAGACCCAACTGATATTGCCAACATCCTGGCAGATAGGTTTAGTGCTAACTTTACCCCCCTCTCACCCCCTAAAGAGCCCATCTCTATACCAGAAGAATGCAAAGTTCCTGTAATCATGGCTGCACAGGTAAAAACTACACTCTCCAAAGCCAAGAACACAGCATCCATGGGACCAGACAACATCCCAGGCTGCGTACTACATGAACTACAGAATGAACTGGCACCCCACCTAAGTACCATGTTCAATCATAGCCTCACCTCAGGCTTTGTGCCCGCTGAATGGCACACAGCGACGGATATCCCACGCAACAAGGGGGGAGCCACCACAGACCCCGGGAACTACCACCCCATTAGCCTGACGAGCCTGGACTGCAAGGCCATGGAATGTATCATCATGGAACTTATAAACAAAGACATTGGTAATCCCCAAACTCTGGACCCCACCCAATTCGGGTTTGTAAAAGGCAGATCATGTCTCCTAAACCTGATTGACTTCTTTGAATCAATCACCAAAGCCATAGACGAGGTTAAGGTGGTTCACACAGCCTATCTAGATATTGCCAAGGCATTCAACACCATCCCCCATTCTGGAATTATAGATAAATGCACTAAACTAGGTATAAATCCCTATGTCACAAGATGGGTTGCCAACTGGCTCAGTGACAGAACCCACAGTGTGAAAGTAGCAGATTCCAAATCTGACTTCAGACCAGTGAGAAGTGGAGTACCAGAGGGTTCAGTCCTGGGTCCTCTCCTGTTTGGTATCTACTTCTCTGAAGTACAGGCTAACACAGAAGGTCTTTGGCTAATGAAGTTCGCAGATGACTGCAAACTAGGAGCCATAACTGAAACTCCTAACGATGTGGACATCCTACAAAAGGGCCTCACTGAGACAGATGCCTGGTGTCAAAGTCATGGCCTCAAGCGCAATGCCAAAAAGTGCATTGTCATCTCCTTTGGTAAAAACTCTGTACCCATGAACTACAACATAGGCAGTAGTATACTTAACACCAAAAGTGTGATAAGAGACCTTGGGACACAGGTGGACAGTAGTCTCTCGTTTGATAATCACATCGTCACAGTTGTCAGGAAATCCTTCTATGTGGCACACCTCATCACAAAAGGTTTCTCATCCAGAAAAAAAGAGGTCATTGTTCCCCTCTACTCATCACTCATTAGACCTATTATAGAGTACAACGCCCCTTTTGGTATGTACCTCACAAGACATCTACAACAACTGGAAAGGCCACAGAAATACCTCACAAAGAGGATTACTGGCCTCCAACAGATGCCCTATGCAGACCGTCTCAAAAACCTCCAGCTTTACTCCATCGCATATCGCTTACTCAGAGGTGATCTCTGCCTAACATACAAAGCTATCAGAGCTGTTGGACATGCTCCACTTAAAGAAATCCCAATCCCTCCGAGCTACATGCTCTAGGGACATAAACCTTGTCACCACAATAAACAGAATTTTCCGGAGGGATAGATTCCTGTCCCAGAGACTTCCCATAATCTGGAATAAACTACTTATCTATATCAAACAAAGCTCCTCATTAGCACTCTTCAAGAAAACTCTTGATGATTGGGTGGGAAATAGGAAATTCATCCCGGGGATCACTTCTGTGGCTCTGCTCGACAGTGGCACAGGAAAATAATTTTCTTGGGTGGCAAAAGCCAGGGTACCTTTTTGGCTGGGCTTGTACAGGCCCCAGGACCGATAGCCTAGTACCTACCTATGAACCTATGAACTTGTAGTTGTTTATATCATATGTATTTATACATATATTTCACATCTGCTTTGTCCTAGTCAGAGATCACTGGAGCTGGAACCCATCCCAGCAAGTAGTGGATATGAGACAGAGAAGCAGTCCTGGATGGGATGCCAGTCCATTACAGGACAAACATAAACAGTCATACTCGGCAGCAATTTAGAGGATTGCAAGTTCAATTACATGCAACTTTTGGGATGTAGGAAGAGTTGAAGATCCTGAGAAAATCTCACACAGACACAGTGAGGATGTATAAACTCATCCCAGTCAGGAAAAGAGCCCAAGAACCAAACTGTGAGATGCAGCAATGATAACTGTAGTGACAATGTGCTACCAATAAATGCAAATGGTACTGAAAACCTATTACTTATTCACTGTATAGTTTACTTTTTCTTATATCTGTAATAATGTATTGCATGGTGTGTTTTGGAGTATGTGAGTCATGATGTTCCTACTTGCCGCTGGCTTGGGTTAGCACAGAAAGTTCCACCGAACTCGTTCTGTTACTTGTTATATAAGAAGTACATGCATAACCAAACCAGAAAGATCCTGTTAAAACAGAGCGTCATTTGTGAAAAAATAATTATAGAAGTTCCTTGGAACACATTATGGGAGACAGGGAAATTACACCTTATGGAAAGTGTTTCAGTATACTGCTTTTTGAATGCACAGTGACCCATAAGTCCTTATGAAAACATTTTATACATATACACACACACACACACACACATATATATATATATATATATATATATATATATATAGTTGTGTAAGATCTTATCATAATAGTAGATATTTAACTAGATCAGTATTGCGGTAGTCCTTAATATTAGGAATTCAACCTCAAAACTTGATGTCTGGCCTGACTTTCAAAGCCCCCAAGCTGGGCAAATGTCCATCCATTATGGACATCAGGACATTCTCTGTATAAAGTTGACATCCATTTGCACCATTTTAGAAGTTTAAGTTGTCCTCTGGATGTCCACAAGGTATCTGCCCTAAAAGATCCAAAGTAAGGTCCTGAGGATCCCAGTCAAGAATGAACACATGTATAGAACTACAGGTGTCCTCATTCCCAAAACTGAATATGCCTTCCCTTTATTAACACTTTACTCTAGCACCAACACACAAAACCTACAGGTATTGGAAAACAAAATCTGTCATTTTGTAGTTCTAGCCAACCACTGTGCTCTTTTAAATGAGATTTCACATGCTACAGATTACTAGCTGAACATACACTAATGCTAATTGCTTTATCTCATGTATGGGTCCCCTCAAAATATCTATGGTATGATCCCAGTTATTCTCATTAGGGGAATATACAGTTATCAACCATGAGATGGGTAAGGCCAATCTATAACTAAATGGGATAAGTTAATTAGAACCTAAAAAGGGAAACTGGCTAGACTTAAAATGGCTGACAAGGGCAGGTAGCCTAGTACTTACCTATGAAACTATATATGCTACTTTAGTTACTTATTTACATATGTATGTATTCTGTATGTGTGTACTGATATTTGTTTATGGGAAAAGCCCAGCTGGTTAAGACTGCATTTTCAGAGGAGGCCCAGGGATAAAAGCTACTTAACACTCAGTTGTTCAAAATTGCCATGCTGCATCAATTTTCCCCAATCAAATCAATGTTACAGATAAGAGAACCATCATAATTATGGATGATGGTACCACTTTAATGAGACCACATTTTGATACTGCCATAGGAGAAACAGATATACTAAGGACAGCAACATGGAACCAACTTCCTGGAGAAATACATTCTCAAATAACAGTGGATGGCTTCAAGGTTAAACTGAAGGAATATCTACTGGAATAAACTGCCTGTGATTGCTTTTGTGACACTGGATAAGTTGCTGTAGGCTTATTTAGGGTCTATATTATTTCATCAAATGCTTAAAAAAGTGAATGATGAAATCGAACCCATGTAAACAAAAGCTTACAATCTCAAAAGCTCAGTACAGCAAGAAAGAAAAAACTTGAAGTAATACATAAAGTTGGGGGCTTCACCCCCCACCCCCTACTTAAATATACCAACTCCGAGATCGCACTACAGTGCCAAAAAAGGCAATGTAACGGAAGCGACCAAGTGAAGTCTTTCCCTGGGAAAGAATTTGATTAAAAGCTGCTTCACTATTTTGCCTTTTCGTTGTTTTAAGTTCAGCCAAGACGCATTCGATATAATGCATCTTCGGTCATCTAAAAGGAACCCCTTATTTACATGTACTACATATAGATGTCACTCTGCTAAAAGAACTGTACCCTGTAAATACAGTAAATATTTTTTAACACCTTTATTGAATTAGGCAAACATACATTAGCGAAAATAGTAACAAAGATAAAACAACCGGAAATGGGATCTTTAGAAAAGAGTTGGAGCAAATTAGATAGGAAAAATAGGAAATGTGGGATCAATATATGCAGAGGAAGAACAAGGTTTAAAAGAAGGCAGGATATGAATGAGGTATATAATGGTTGACTGATAATGACTGGATATATTAAAAGTGATGTATAATGTTTACAGCTACATATGTGTCTGTGTGTTTTGTAATGTATAATGTTTGCAACCGAGATTGTGTTGTGGTTTATATTCATTTGTATAAATGTACGATTGCCTATGTCATACACAATAACTTAATACAGATGTTTCTTAAAAAGAAAAGAAACAACCCATATTAACATGTTCTCAGTAATAAACATTGTACATCAATATATATATTTTTTGTGTTCATCAGCCTGCCTGCCCCTGTGGGAGTGGTTACTGCCTAGAAACTGTAGTTTTATTGTCCATTTTGGGTCAATTCCAAACTCCTTGATCCCCCTCTCTTAAAACCCGATTGCCTCGTGGTTTTGGCATCTTTTCAGACTTGTTGGCTGTTGGTGAAGCACCCACCAAGAGGAGAAAACGCTGAGAGAAGAAAGGAGCCACTTTTGAGATTTTAAGTATTTTTCTTCAGATTATTTAAGATTTCTGCATTGCCGCCTACTTTGTGGTGTTTTCCAGCTTGCTAAACTTGATATCTGTATTAGAAACTGTATTTAGAACACATCTAGAGCCTGTTTACTGCATTTCCTGTGTTGCACTTATTTTAAAATAATTTTTTCTTAAAACTTGCATTTTACCTGTCTCTGGCCTAGCACTCAAGTGTGGGGTCATTTATTGCACTGTTCTAACTTGTTGCTACTTGTGTATCTCTGCTATCTTTAAACAAAAAAAAGAAAAAAAAATCTTGCTTTTTCCCACTTTCTGAAATTTAAAAAAGTTCAGTTACAGATTTGCTGTTCTGAACTGTTTGTAAGTTTCTTGGAGGCCATTGCTTGCTTGGGCTAAAGGGAAGTCTCTGTGTTCATCAGTGGCAGTGGTAAACACTGAACAGCCTGCCTGCCCCTGTGGGAGTGGTTACTGCCTAGAAACTGTAGTTTTATTGGCCATTTTGGGTCAATTCCAAACTCCTTGATCCCCCTCTCTTAAAACCCTGTTTTGCGCGGTTTCTCGCATTTTTGCGCATAGAGCAGCATCGGGCAGCGCCGCTTAATCAGGTTTAAAGTATTCCCGGCTCCACAAAGTCTGCTCTTCACTTTTTCCCTTAGAACTGTTCCAAATCTCAAAGTAAGCACTCTATTTTCCTTCTAAAACCCAGCAGTAGCTAGGATAAGTGTCTTATAAGTAAGCACTAATAAACTAAAGCACTACACCCTCTTATACTCCCTTTAAGTACTTGGCTCCCTATTGGCCTTTTTGATCAAGTCAAAAAGTAATTCCTTATACTATTCTGGCATGTCCAAAAATCAGTTTCAGGTTTACTCTCCAGCCCAGCTGGTGAATATGGGAATCTTGAGGCAATGTTACAACTGCCTTATGTACACAGACCACCCTCTCCCCTTCCCAACAAGCTCAAATATATGTGAGAGATGCAACTATATAGCCAAACTGGAGGCTGAGCTCTCTCAACATAGTACTGGCATGGTCAGTCTGGAGGAGAAGGTAATCACACACACCACAAATCCAGTCTCACATAGACCTATCGCAACAGCAAACCAAACACATAAACACACAAAAACATACTTGGAGGCTCTAAATAAAAATCTGCCCAAGCAACAGAGACCTCCAAAGCAGACATCCAAGCAACCGCTACCCCACAACAATACCCACGTATCACATAGTTCACAAAGTCAGTGTGCCACACAGTCACAGCCCTTAAGGCTAAACAACACACCTAATACACTTGTAATAGGTGACTCTATCGTCAGACACACTGACATCCCTCTCATAAGACTGAACAAGGAGAAGGTCACTGTAAGCTGCCTGTCGGGTGCCAGGATCAGCCACATAACACAAGCACTCAGGTCACTCCAAAGCAAGTACAAATATGACTCCATTGTCCATGCTGGTGTGAATGACCTGAGACATACCTCTCTGGATTACATGAAAAGAGACATAGAGGAACTCTCTGATCATGTGGCCCAGGCCAGTATGACCCTGACCTTGAGTAGCATCTTACCCTCACCAAGAATGATACCACAGTATAAAGACAAAATGATCAATTTCAGCAATTGGCTAAAGTATTGGTGTCACTCAAAGGGGATCCAGTGTCTGTCAGCCTGGGATGACATGCTTGACAAGCCACGTTGCTTCACTAGGGACGGCTTGCACCTGTCACCCCTGGGTTTTCGAATACTGGCCAAGGCTCTTGCCACCCCCATAGTGCCTTTTTTAGGCAAGGCTCAAAAGACAAACCCACCTCCTTAGACAACACAAGGAAAAAGAAACTAAGGGTAATGCTGCTCAACGGCAGAAGTCTAAACCACAAGATGCACGCACTCAAGGCTCTCCTCAGTATGGAGAATATCTATAGCTGTGCAGTAACAGAAACCTGGTTCAAGGCTCCCGAGAGCACCCCAGCACTACCAGGCTATACCTCATACCAAGCCCTTTGGCCCCAAAACTCGGACCGAACCACAAGAGGAGGGGGAGTATCCATATTCATCAAAGATACCCATATCTCCAGGCTAGTGGCACTGCACGAAGCATCTGAGACCATCCATGTGCAACTAACAGTGGGTAAAACTGCCTTCCAGTTTGTAGCCTGCTACAGACCACCCTCCCAAACTCAGGAACCCCACTCGGTTTTCCTGAAGACACTGGAGAATATGAAGGTCTCTCCAAACACCATTATATTGGGTGACTTTAACTACCCAAACATAGACTGGGAGCACTACTCAAGCCCCAACACCCTAGCCCACCGGTTCCTAGAATTTATAAACTCAAATGCTATGGAACAATTGGTCACCACTTCCACAAGAGGGGAAAACATATTGGACCTGATCATCACCAACATGGGGACTCTATTTTGATACTTCTATTATTAATATTTAGCATTAAAAGGTGGTTGGTTTTGCTGCTGTCATTGATTTGCCCAGGGATGAAGATAGTGGGTCTTATTTGTAGTCTTATTTGTAAAGCCTGTATGCTTACAAGAAAACATGCTTACAGCTTAAGCCAAAGGTAGTAATCTAGACATTCACCCTTGTAAAATAAAAAGAGAAAATATCTTAGTTCTACATATAATATAATCAGTGTACTTTACACCCCACCCCAGCAGCCCAAGATCTCAGCATACCAACATTAAACTTGCTTTTGTCCAGCCTTCTTTCTCTTGTTATACTGTAAAACCTATATTTCTTACAACTAAAAAGTACTTGGCTTCTGATTTAGATATATTTGGATATATAAGTGCATCTCTAACAAGTCTGAGTGTTGGGAGGTAAGAGAAGAGGGTTGTCTGTGTACATGAGGCAGTTGCTACACTGCCTCAGAGTGCCCATGTTTACCAGGTTAAGAGGAGAAAGCACAGGGAACTGACCTTTAGACATGCCAGGCATGGTCATTATTACCAAGTACCATAGCTGTTTCCTTATATAGTCCTTTTACAGGAAAAATGTCACTCAAGGTGTCTGAGTCTGTACAGAGCACTGCCAAGCACTTGAGATGAAACTAATATGTAGATCCTGAAAATTTAAGGATGAAGTATTTAGGCAGATATTCTGAAGTTAGAAAGAAATCAAGCAGTACTTACTGAAAAATAAAGAATTAGCTTGTTAAGAATGATGAAAAGAGGGGAGGTGCGAATGGCTACTGCATGGCTCCTACTAATGCTGGTCTCAGCAAAGCTTCACTCTGTTGGGATACAATACTCCTTTTCTTCTTCTCTCATTAGAAGTAAAATGTTAGCACCAATCCCAAGAAGAGAAGCAGGCCATGGCCTGTTTGCTGATCCACAGTCTTGTCACAGATGATGCAAGGGGTCTGCAGGCTTGTAGCCTTTTTTTAGGAGATGTCTCGAATAGCAACTAGACCAATCAGGTACGTTAAGCACAGACACTCACTCTCCAGCCAGAAAGAGTCAGGAATCAATTCACTCTGCTCCTACTCTTACCAGGATCAGAATATAAGCACAGATTCCAAGCTGTCACCTATAAAGCAGTTATTAAGCTTTCTGGTGATCAGCAGTCTCCAGGAAATAATGTAACTGCACTCCTTCTCTCATCAGGAGAAAACAGAAGCACTAATCCCAAGATGACTACTGAGAGGCAGAATGTGGGCTGTCCAATAACTGCTGGTCTTGCAATTGATGCTTAAAGGTAAGATGAAAAGTAATGGTTTATCCTAAACACTGCAGTGTGCACTAGAGGAGTTAGATGTGAAAGTAGGTAACTTAAGTTTTACCTGTCTGAAAAGTTAAGTTTTAGTGAAGAGTCACTATTTTTAAAACAGCAAGATAGATTGAAAGGGGGCGTTCACTTTTGTATTCTGGTGCTATGGAATACAGTAGGATGGCCAATAAATTTAAATAGTTGAAGGGAAGTGATTTCACAAAATGATAATTTTGTGCTTACTCACACCAGCCAGTAAAAGCAGAGAGGAAATGAGATATATGGTAAAATTAACATAAGGGGAAGGCAACTAGAAAGACAGTGGTGTTTAAGAACCAAACAGTAACATGGTGGGAGGGTGGCAAAAATAATTTCTGTCTGACTCACAAGAGACAGAGCTGTGGTTTCTTTTCAAGTTTTAATATGCAGTTAGAAGCAGAATACAAGTAAAACACAGTGTAAAGCAAACAAATCACAGTATACAAAATAGAAAAAGGCAATAAAGTAATACAAAATACAACAAATAAAAAGCAAACTAACCGTTCCCTCACAGCAAACTGGAGCAGAGTCTGGGTGAGCCTTTCCAGTAAAGCCTCATGGTTCAAAGTACTTCATAGTTACTACTGGAGCTTCCTCGTTTGGGATCTGGACTGGGGAACAATTATTATTTATTTATTTATTTAACATTTGTTGACTGGGAAAGTCCAACTGGGACAGAGTCTATTTTCAGTGGAAGCCTGGGGAGAAATGCTCCAGATGCATGTCTTTGGAATGTGGAAGGAAACCAGAGTACCCAGAGGAAAGCCACGCGAACACAGTGAGGACATGCAGACCCCACACAGAAGGCACCCCAGCCGAGAATTGAACCGGTGAACCTCGTGCTGTGAGGTGAAAAATTAACCACTGCACCACTGCTCCACCCCAAACTAGAATTAAGGAAGCCATGCATCCCAACTGCCCTTAGGAATTCCCTAGTTGTACCATTGTCTCTAGAGCCATCTGCCTTAAGTATCGATACAGACATGACACTTTTTCTAGATAAAGAGAGACAGAGAGAGAGTGAGAGAGATAGGCCATTTAGTTTCTAGAATCCAGTAAGGACCTAAGGAACATGACTGACTTGGAAGGCATGAGATTTGATTTAGGGATATTGAAAGAAAACCTCAGCTTTTAAAAGCTGTCCAGGGTGAATTGCACAGCCTTTTTCACCTCTTCCTAGGATAGTACCTGAATAAGGCAGTTATCCAGGTTTCTGCAGTAATCAATTACTAAAGCCAACCACTTTTCAAACACCCTGGGTGCAGTATAATATCCAAATGGCAAGAAGATAAATAATGAGTCACCTGTGTCTTGAGTCTGGGAAAGCACCTGTGATCCCTGTGAATGGATATATGAAGACAGGCATCCTTGAGATCCAGGCTAACCATCAGAGTCTGAGTTAATATCAGGGGTAAGAGGGCTTTCAATGTCACCATTTTGTATTTTAGCACCTTGAGGCAGGTATTTAGTCCTAACAGGTCCAGAATGGGCCTCCAGGGACCCATCATTCTGGGCACTAGGAAGATTCTTGAGGCTTGTCCTTGTAGTCTCTGAGCCATACTTCTCAACCATACTGAATTCCTCAGTATTTATCAGTTTGAGGGCAAATTAATAGAGTGCCACAAATGTCTGAGTGGACCCTTCAACTCCTGAATTTTTTTTTTATTTACGATTTTAAGTTATGGCTGTTGACATCATGCGTCGCCAGCATATCCCGCAATGTCATCAACATGCAGGAGACTATGTGATGACATCAGCTTCATGAGGCACTGCCTGACTGTCTGTCTGACTCAGAGACTGGGGTGGGACTGAGGGATGGAGAAAGATGAGTTCTGCGGCACACTGTGTTTGGTATTGTCACTATATAGTGACAATCTGTACTTAGTGTTATTAAGTAAAAAAATGCACCTGCAAAGTATGTGGACTCATTTGACTCTTGATGATAGACATAAATTCCAGCCACTTGTTTACTTTTTTTGTTTTCCAGCTGCTTGCTTTGTTTGTTGGTTACTCATGAGTTTCATTTAAGTAATACGTTTGACTTTCACCTATTTGTTTCCATTTCCTTCCTGGTTTGTGTTTTCTGTAAAAAAAAAAATTATACCATGGTAATTACAAAACGGTAAATCTCAGTTCAGCAACTTTTAACTTTACTGCAATGCTGGCGGGTTTAGGAGAGATCATTATTTCTGTATTTCATTGAAGACTGAGCAGGTGGATGGTGCCAACTTGGGGATAAAGAGAGGGCCAACATGGAGCTGGAGTGTGAATGGCATTAGGCTAAGGGCAAGGGCAACACAGGATGGTCATGCCACCCCATGCACCAAAGTCCTTTGCTAAATCTCTGTCTAAAAATGTATAATTCCGTATTGTATATGATGAAGTTATCCCCATCTGTAAGGGATTGCTATTTACAACTGATGTGGAAAGTGCAGCAATATGCTTTAAAAAGTGTTTCTAATTTACATGCTTTGTTCCTGGTAGCAAAATTCTCAATCTCCAACTTCCAAAATCAAGGGCAAAGCCAAAAATAATCAGTGTCAAAGTTCTCAGATCAGGGACAATTCTTAAATATTAGTGCTGTTGACTTTGCCAGGTGAAGAATAATAAAGTCACATTAGCATGCATTTTCAGAGGTAAATTAAACTTGCATCTTTAAAGGTTGTCATTATTACTTGTTGACCCTACCACAGTTTTGCAGACTATCACTAGTTTTAAAACGGACAGAGCAAACTTTTGAGCCAAAATCAGGGGTTTCCCTGAAAAACGGAGACAACTGAAATCTCTAATGCTGAGTACACAGCACATCACAAAACATCAGTTACCATAGACTGAATGCAGTATGTGGATAAAATTAACATATAAAACATTAGCAAAAACACTAGAATTCCCCTCCCCCCAAAGTAACAAAATTAAAGTCAGATATGCTGTAAAGATTTCCCTGCACGAGTCTCATTCATTCATCCAGAATCCCATTTTTGCACACCGAAGGGGAATATTGCCTTGTCAAAGGGCATGCATTAAGGCTGAGTGGGAACAGGCAATGCTTGGGTAGTTGGGTGTATCCAGGAGGATGCACGCTGTATGTGCGTGTGTTGAGGCTGAGAGGGAAGGGGCAATGTATTGAGTTACTGGGTGTTCCCATGCAGGTGTACTTTGCATTTTGAAGGGTTCTTAATTTTAAGCAGTTTGCGTAAGTAACTGTTTGATGTGGCCACTAAGGATCAGTGGATCAATCAAGGTATACTGTTGGTGAATTATGGAGTGTCTGTACTTTGTGTGTGTGTGATGAAGAAACTTTCTGGTTAAAATGATAGAATTGGTTTTGGCCACTTTTCCATTGTTTGTTGATTGAATTTGAGAGATATGAAGTTGCAACTTCTATAGTGGAGAATTTTGGCCAAAGCCAAAAATTGTTTACTTCAAATCAAGGACATTTTAACTAGTACTTTTTATTAAAAAAAAAATAATAATGGTTTTACATCGACATATGTTTTCTGAATAAGAAGTACGAAACTCTAATTTCTGGGATTACGTGGATTCTCAGTTAGAGCGTCTTCTGTATGGCTTCATGTGTGCATGGGCGTTCCTTCGTTGAAGGTTGTGCGTTAGGCCCGGCAAGCCAACACGTAAAAATCTACTGCCAATCATTAGCGGACCGGAGTTCCGCTGTGGTGACCCCTAATCGGGAAAAGCCGAAAGACAAAGAACAACCTGGGGCAAAAATGACACAAAATTTGGTACAGATAGCATTTGAGAATATCTGCTGATGGAAGGTTACAGCATGTTTTGAAGTTTAGAATGAAACATGTTTAAATTAGAATGAACTGTAAGACTGGCTGCATGTGACCACGTATTTCTTATTTAACGTACTGTTTTGCATACAGACAAAACAATAAATTGGTAGTTTTAAACAGAGCAGTATTTGTTTTCATTTATTAGTTGGTTTTGGTAATGCCCTGGTAAAAGTTATTTTCCCCTTTCATCCTGTTAGCACCTTTTTGTAACTTTATTTTGCATTTAGCATAACATTTTGAGGTTTGTTTACCTGAATCTCCTACACAGCAGGTCAGGAACAATAAATAAATGTTGAAGAATGCACAGGTGGGTTGCCTGATATGTTTAAAAGACATAGTGGTTTCATCCCTAGCACTGCCTATTATGTTTGAAACTTGCAGCAGAGCTGAATTGAAACGTGCAGTTACTGTTGATTTCCATATTGTCTTGTATTTGTTAATGATCAGCTATGGTCTCCTGGTGTGCTATAGTGAAAGCACATAATGCTACCAGTCTACTGATAGGCTGTCAGGGAGAAAAAAATTGAGTAGAACTTGCTTGACTCAGGTAATTTATACTTTAGTTCACTTTATTAATGATAAAACATATTAGTGATTAGTCAGATATGTTTGTATTTATATGGAGTACAGCCATACCTCTCAATCTGTCAGAGCAAGAAATCAAAGCCAAAAATAATAATGGGACAAAGGCTGAAAAATAGGGACAGATTTTAAACATTCCTCCTGTAAACTCAGATAGTTGCGAGAATAACAGGTTTTGCATTATTATGTATTTTCTGAGGGATATGAAGTCTGAAATTCAAATGTCTACCATTATTTATTATTTAGTGACTTCAATCTTCATATTGATATCCCACAATTCCACTGGACTGGGTGGGATTACATAATTATGGATAAAAAATATATTTTAATCAGTGTCCCAATTTTTGGCCAGTTGTACCACCTTTCATGGGCCTTTGTCCAGACTTTTGATGTTTACAGGTTAAGAGGTATGAGTCTGTATGACACATTTTTTCCTTATACTGACTCTCCTTAACCTTTGGCTTGCTTACCATTTCTTTGGCTGCGATAGTTGGGTCTAGCCTTAGATGCATAGTTCCTGTCATACCTAGGTATGGGAGGAGTGAGAAAGCATTTTTAATGACTGCAGAGTTTTGCCCTTTCCTCCATTTTCTTTGTTACTTTCCAAGTGGGATTCCCAAAGAGCAGATCCTTATCCAGAGGTGCATTAAGGAGCTACACTTCAACATCCTCTGGAATGGGTTGTAGTCTCAGACAGCATGTCTCCTGATCACTGATCCCTTATGTGCTTCCATGGATGTTGCATCCATAACAGCAAAACCTCACTTGATGGAGTGCTTAGCCATCTGACTGAATGACTGACTGACTGATTTGGCGACTTCCAATGCTTTTGTCCTCAGATCCCCATCAGACACCTCCTCAGTCTGTCCTTCATCTGGTTTAGGAGAGTGATTTGAAACTTTGTCATGTGTGTCTGACAATTGAAGGCCAAAGTGGCAGCTGTGAATGCTTTCTTCCCAAATGTGTCCAGCACTCTGCTGGTTTTATCACTGGGAGCAGATACCAATTCTGATCACTTTTCTGGATCCATAGATCCGGTTTTTGTAATGGAACCTGTGGGACTTCTGAACCTGTAGAATATATCATATTTGTTATGGGCACAGGGCTTAGTGTCTGGTTCCTTAGATGCTGCCAAGAATACATCCTCTAGAACTCACAAGAATGCAGAAATTCCTTTAGGTTTAGGGGCAATGAAACACAGTAAGTAAATGAAGAATACTTTACAGGACATCTGATACTTATTTGAAGCAGTCTTTCATTGTTTGGTGTCTCCAAATGAGATTTCCTCTGGGAGTGAGGCAGAAGATATGGTGTTATCCTTGTCTGATAAAGAGGGAAGACATTTAGGAGGACTAATCCAGCCACCCCTACCAATTCTCTGATGAGTCATTGTCCATCTCTGAGGGCGGTTCCCCTTTCTCTTGATAGAGAGGACTTCAGACAGAGAATGCTGATTTTGTCTTGACTACAGGGTCTGCAAAGCCTGAAGGAACTTTTGAGCTAAGGAGATTGATTTCTTGAGAACTGCATGGTTAAGGACCCATCCACTGCACTAGGCCAAGGCAACTACAGGGAGCTGGGAATGGGCAGCCTATGCTAGTGTTTCTAAATTCTTTCTACATCCTCTTGAGTGGGGCTGCTGCCTTGGAGGTTAGGAACTGAGGATGGGACTCTTGCACCTCAATGCTCTGATATTGGACTTCCTTTCTGATTAGAATAGTGGGTATACTTCCTGCTCATTCTGAAACAACCACAAACTCTTCAGCCATAATTGCCCAAGCTGAGTCTTCCAGTCCAAAGTATATGTGAGGACTGTCAGCACAGTACGGCATGCCTTGATCCAGAATTCAGATTCCTGAAACATGAGAGCAGAGGGTTGAGAAAGCACATCAAAAGCACATCCATCCTAAGCTGAGTTTCCGATTGCCTTCTCCTTGCATTTTATTTATTTATTGTCATTTAATTACCAGAAAAGTCCAACTGGGTAGAAGCCCATTTTCAGTGGAGTGCCGAGGAGGAAAACTCAATATTATAAAACATTTTAAAAACAATTATACAGTCTTCAAAAATAAAACAAAAACATCTGCATTTCAAATAATTATAACAAATTAGACATAATATAACAACATTGGTTAAGAATCGATACAAGGTATATGACCATCATTTAATATTTAAAGAAATTTTAGACAGTTTGTAGGAAATTAAAGCTAAGTTAGTCTAATACAAACAGGAATTGCAATATGAAGTGAGGAAAAAACAGACTTATAGTATATTTAGAAAGAAAAGTCAGGGAAGAGAATTAGATAGCAGTGAGGAAGTGAAAAAAGAGAGTAAGGATGTGTAAGGAATGAAAAGGTACTTGTTCACATTTAGGGGTGTAGTTTTTCCTGGTTTTGAACAAGAACAGCGAAAGATTTTAGCTAGGAAGGCTTTTAAAGTGGTTTTGAAGGATGGGAGGGAGGGAGGGTGTAGACCTGATGGATACAGGTAAGCAGTTCTAGACCTTAGCAACCTTGTATGAGTACAGAGAGTGCCCAGCAGATTTGCTAGGTCTGTAGACAGACTGGAGTTTTTGGTTACTGGATTACAATGACCGACTTGGAACATAGTTGTGTAGCATGTTTTTAGTCCTGAAAAGGCAGATGAATGCTGGATAATTTTATAGGTGGTAAGAAGTTGTGTATATGTTAGTCAATATGACAGTTCTAATGAATTTAGGCTTTTCTGTGGTATACAGTGGTGGGTTCTGAAAGGGCTATGTGCAGCAAATTTAGCAACTTTGTTATAACATTATTCAGGTTTGAAATTTTATGAAGCCTGGAGGTTAGTAAGGGTGGGAGCACCATAAAGAAGAGTGGGAAGGAGATACGTAGTGGCATGTGTAGTTTTAGTTGCATTGGTGAGAAAGTTTTTGGTTCTGTAAAGCATCCCTAGTTTTTGATGAGTTTTTCTTATGCAATTTTCTATATGCAGGTCAAATGTAACATTATCATCCACTGTCACCCCCAATAGTTTAATATGAGAAGGGACTTCAGAGGTTGTATTATTAAAAGAGAGGACTTTAATTTTTTTTTTCATAAAAGAAAGATTTGAGGGAAAAGTAAATAGTTTGGTCTTTTTTGGGTTGAGCATGAGTTGTGTATTATGAAGCTGTTTCCATTGCTGCTAAACCTTCCTGAGTAATTTTTTGGAGGTGCACCATGTTGTCAGATGTGCAAATGAGAGTGGAATCATCTGCGTATTGTATAAGGGTAGCCTGTTATGAGGAAGTATAGAGGGTGTTGGTGAAAATGTTGAAGAGGAGGGGACCGAGGATAGAGCCTTGTGGTACATCAGTGGTGACTGGGAGGTAAGGAGAGAGCATGGAGTAACATTTTACTGACTGATACCTATTGGGCAAGTTCCTAGGTTCATTGGTAGGTAATAGGCTATCAGCCCATGGGCCTAAGTAAGCCTAGCCAAAAAGGTTCCCTGGCTTATGCCACCCAAGAAAGTTATTTTCCTGTGCCCTGTCAAGCAGAGCCACAGAAGTGATCCCTGGGGTGTATTTCCTATTTTCCATCCACTCATCAAGATTTTTCTTGAAGAGTGCTAATGAGGAACTTTGCTTGACATAGATGGGTAGCTTGTTCCAGAGTATGGGAAGTCTCTGGGACAGGAATCTATCCCTCCAGCATCTCCTGTTTATTGTGTTGACAAGGTTTAGGTCCCTAGAGTGTGTAGCTCTGAGGGATTGGGATTTCTTTACGTGTAGCATGTCCAACAGCTCTGGGTTTGACATAACTTTTTATGTTAGGCAGAGATCACCTCGGAGTAGGCGATATGCTACCGAGTAAATCTGGAGTTTTTGAGATGGTCAGTGTAGGGCAATAATCCTCTTTGTGAAGTACTTCTGTGGCCTTTCCAGCTGCTGCAGATGTCTTGTAAGGTACCTTCTAAAAGGGATGTTGTACTCTATAATGGGTGTAATGATTATCGAGTAGAGGAACAATGACCTCTTTTTTCTTGGATGAGAACCCGTTTGTGATGAGGTGAGGCACGTAGAAGGATTTCCTTACTACTGTGGCAATGTGATTATCAAAGGGGAGACTACTGTCCACCTTGGTCCCAAGGTCTCTTATCACACATTTGGCGTTAAGTAGACTGCTGCCTATGTGGTAATTCATGGGTACAGAGTTTTTACCAAAGGGGACGACAATACACTTTTTGTCTTTGAGCTTGAGGCCATGGCTCTGACGCCAGGCATCTGTCTCAGTGAGGCCCTTCTGGAGGATGCCCACATCATTTGGGGACTTGACTATGGCTCCTAGTTTGCAGTCATCTGTGAACTTCATTAGCCAAAGGCCTTCTGTGTTAGCCTGTACTTCAGAGAAGTAGATACCAAACAGGAGAGGTCCCAGGACTGAACCCTGTGGTACTCCACTTGTCACTGATTTGAAGTCAGATTTGGAGTCTGCAGCTTTTACAGTGTGGTTTCTGTCAGTGAGCCAGTTGGCAACCTATCTTGTGATGTAGGGATTTATACCTAGTTTAGTGAGTTTATCTATAATTCCAGAATTGTGGATGGTGTCCAAAGCCTTGGTGAGGTCAAGATAGGCTGTGTGAACCACCTTGCCCTCTTTTACAGCTTTGGTGACCGCCTCAAAGAAGTTGATCAGGTTCAGGAGGCATGAACTGCCTTTCACAAACCTAAACTGGGTGGGGTCCAGAGTTTGAAGGTTACCAATGTCTTTGTTTATGAGTTCCATGATGATACGTTCCTTGGCCTTGCAGACCAGGCTTGTCAGGCTAATAGGGTGATAATTCCTTGGAACAGTGGTGGCTCTCCCTTTGTGGAGTGGTATAACTGTTGCTGTGCACCATTCAGTGGGCATAAAGCCTAATGTGAGGTTATGATTGAACATGGTGCTTAGGTGGGGAGCCAGTTCACTCTGAAGTTCATGTAAAACGCAGCCTTGGATGTTGTCCTTCCCGTGGATGCTGTGTTTTTGGCTTTAGGGAGTGCAGCTTTTACCTGCATAGTTGTGATTACAGGGACTCTGCATTCTTCCTGTATAGAGATGGGCCCTTTAGGGGGTGAGGGGGGGTAAAGTTAGTACTGAACCTATCTGCCAGGATGTTGGCAATATCAGTTAGTTCTGTAATTTTCATGCCATTGTGCTGTAACTCAGGGCAGATCTGGATGTTGCCATTGAGATTCTTGACATAGCTATAGAATGCTTTGTGGTGGTTGTTAGAATCAGTGGAAATTTTGTTTTCATAGCTAGCGTTGGAGGATCTTATAAGGGATCTCAGCTTCTTACTGAGGCTGACCAGGGAGCTCCACCACTCATGGGATTTTACTCTCTTTTGCAACAGTTTTTTCCTTCTGCTGTAAAGTTTATTTATGACAGAGGACCACCAGATTGGCATCCTTTTTTTGGAGGATAGCATCTTGGTTCTCTTTGTAATAGCACGATCCATGCACTTGTGTAAGTGCTTATAGAGTGCATTTGTGTAGGATACAGCAGTCGTAACTGTATTGTCCATCTGCATGGGTGTCATGAAGTTCGCCACGCTTGTCTTAAGAAGCATAAAGTTGGCTTTGGAGAAATGTTTTACCGTGGTTTCCTTAATGGGGGGTGGGGGTGGGATGTGGATATCTAGGGTGATTAGCTTATGGTCAGATCGGACCAACGAGGAGATGACTTCAGGGGTGGAACACCGGTCACTCATGTTGGTAATGACTAGGTATAGGATATTGTTGCTCCTGGTGGTGGTGTGGATAAGTTGATCCAGGGCATTGGAATTTATGAATTCCAGAAAGCGTTGAGCGAAGGAGTTGGTGCATGAGTGGTTTTCCCAGTTAATGGTGGGGTAGTTGAAATTGCCCATTATTAGGGTGTTTGGTTGAACCCTAATATTTTCCAGTATATCAAGAAAAGGGGAGTGGGAATCCTGGGGCATGGTGGGGGATCTGTAGCAAACTACAATTTGGATTGCAGTTTTTCCCAGAGTTAGTTGCACTTGGATAACCTCGGATGCATTATGCTGAGCAACTAGCCTGGAGGTGTGGATATCCTTAATGAATATGGACAAACCTCCACTTTTGGTGTTCTGGTCCAGGTAAGATGGCCAAAAAGTGTGGTTTGAGTTATAGCCCGGTAATGCAAGGGTGCTCTTCGGAGCCTTGAACCAGGTCTCACTCACTGCACAGATATTGATGTTCTCCATTTTAAGGACTGCCTCGAGGGAGTGCATTTTGAGATTTAGACTTCTAGCATTGAATAGCATTACCCTCAGTTTTTGATTGCCTGTTCCTGTTACAGTGGTGAATTTGTCATATGAACCTTGCTTAAAAAAAGCACTATAGGGGTGGCAAGAGCCTTAGCCAGTATCTGGAATCCCAGGGACGACAGGTGCAGGCCATTTCTGGCAAAGCATCGTGGTCTGCAGACAGATACTGGATCCCTTTAGAATGACACCAGAAGCTTAGCCAATTGTTGAAGTCAATCATTTTGTCCTTGTACTGCGGCATCATTCTGGGTGATGGCAGAATGCTACTCAGGGCTAGGGTCATACTTGCCTTGGCTACAAGATCGGACCTGTGCCTACATCGTATATAAAACTACTTTTAATCAAATTCAAGCCGTGCTCTTCTTCAGCTGATAACCTTCCAAGAGTACCTAAAAACAGCAGCCAATAGCATTGCCTGTTCTGTCTCAATCCTTATAACTAGTTCAGTCCAGGAATCCCATGTTCCCTGTCTCTGGAAAAGTCACACATTATCTCTCTGCACAAAGAACGAAATTTAACAGACATTAATAATTTTAGACATATAGCAATCTTATCTCCCTTCACAAAAATACTTGAAAATTGTATTCAAGAACAATTGCTAGACTATCTCCTGCAGAATGAACTCCTATCCCGTATACAACATGGCTTCCATCCTTCCCACAGTACTAGCACTGCCCTTCTATCCTATATAGATACTGCCGATAAAGCTAGAGATAATGGCAAACTGGGCTCTTCCTTATTTCTAGACTTGTCCAAAACCTTCGACACAGTTTGTCACAGAAAACTTTTACTTCAAATGTCCTCACTAGATTTTTCTTAGCCCACCCTTCTGTGGTTCAAGAACAACTTTGTTATTATATTATGTCTAATTTCAAACCTGAACAACGCTCTCTCCAACCAAGACTGAAATTAACAGTCAAGAGGAGAAGGTAGACACTTGCACCACACCACACTCATCACATAGTCCCACTAAACCTACACCACCAAAATCCACACATAGAAACACAAAAACATTCGCAGAGGCTCTCAATAATAAACTGCTCAAGCAACAGAGACCTCCAAAGCATAAATGCAAGCAACCTCCACCCCCCAACACAACCCAAATGACACATAGCCCACAGACTCTGTGCCACTCAACCACAGCCAATAAGGCAAAACAACATACCCAACACACTGATCATAGCTGACTCTATAGTCAGGCACACTGATGTCCCACTCACCAGGCTAAACAAGGAGAAGGTTACTGTAAGCTGCCTGTCAGGTGCCAGGATCCGCCACATAACCCATGCACTCAGGTCACTCCATAAAAAGTACAACTATGACTCTGTCATTGTCCATGCTGGTGTGAACGACCTGAGACGTACCTCCCTGGACTACATGAAAAGAGACATGGAAGAGCTCTCCGATCTTGTAGCCCAGGCAGGTATGACCCTAGCCCTGAGTAGCATTCTGCCATCATACAGAATGATGCCATAGTACAAAGACAAAATGATTGACTTCAACAATTGGCTAAGCTTCTAGTGCCATTCTAAAGGGATCCATTATCTGTCTGCCTGGGATGACATGGTCGACAGACCATGATGCTTTTGCCAGAGGTGGCCTGCACCTGTCACTCCTGGGATTCTGGATACTGGCTAAGGTTCTTGCCGCCCCATAGTGCCTTTTTAAGCAAGGTTAAAATGACAAATTCACCACCATAACTGGAACAGGCAAGCAAAAACTGAGGGTGATGCTACTCAA
Source organism: Protopterus annectens (assembly GCF_019279795.1). Taxonomy (NCBI): domain Eukaryota; kingdom Metazoa; phylum Chordata; order Ceratodontiformes; family Protopteridae; genus Protopterus; species Protopterus annectens. The sequence continues at coordinate 1,038,920,325 of NC_056733.1, forward strand.
TGCTAGAAGTCTAAATCTCAAAATGCACTCCCTCGAGGCACTCCTTAAAATGGAGAACACTGATATCTGTGTAGTGACTGAGACCTGCTTCAAGGCTCCAGAGAGCACCCCTGCACTACCAGGCTATAACTCATACCACACTTTTCGGCCATGTAACCTGGACCAGAACACCAAAGGCGGAGGTGTGTCCATATTCATTAAGGATATCCACACCTCCAGGCTAGTTGCTCAGCATAAAGCAGCCGAGGTTATCCAAGTGCAACTAACTCTGGGCAAAACTGCAATCCAAATTGTAGCTTGCTACAGATCACCCACCATGCCCCAGGATTCCCACTTCTCTATTCTTGATGTACTGGAAACTATTAGGGTTCAATCAAACACCCTAATAATGGGTGATTTCAACTACCCCACCATTACTCGTACCAACTCCTTTGCTCAATGCTTTCTGGAATTCATAAACTCCAATGCCCTGGATCAACTTATCCACACCCCCACCAGGGGCAACAATATCCTAGATCTAGTCATTACCAACATGAGTGACCGGTGATCCACACCTGAAGTCAATGCCTCATTGGTCCGATCCGACCATAAGGTAATTACCCTAGATATCCACATCCTGCCCCCACCCCCCATTAAGGAAACCATGGTAAAAAATTTCTCCAAAGTCAACTTCATGCTTCTTAAGACAGAAGTGGTGAACTTCATGACACCCATGCAGATGGACAATGCAGTTACGACTACTGTATCCTACACAGTTGCACTTTATAAGCACTTACATGAGTGCATGGATCGTACTATCCCAAACAGAACTAAGATGCTATCGTCCAAAAAAAGGAAGCCAATCTGGTGGTCCCCTGCCATAAACAAACTGTACAACAGATGGAAGAAACTGTTGCAAAAGAGAGTAAAATCCCATAAGTGGAGGAGCTCCCTGGTCAGCCTCAGTAAGAAGCTGTGATCCCTGATAAAATCCTCCAAAGCTAGTTTCGAAAACAAAATCGCCACTGATTCTAAAGACAACCACAAAGCATTCTATAGCTATGTCAAGAATCTAAATGGAAACACTCAGATCTGCTCTGAGTTACAGCACAATGGCATTAAATATACAGACCCAACTGATATTGCCAACATCCTGGCAGATAGGTTCAGTGCTAACTTTACCCCCCTCTCACCCCCTAAAGAGCCCATTTCTATACCAGAAGAATGCAAAGTTCCTGTAATCATGGCTGCACAGGTAAAAACCACACTCTCCAAAGCCAAGAACACAGCATCCATGGGACCAGACAACATCCCAGGCTGCATTCTACATGAACTACAGAACGAACTGGCACCCCACCTAAGTACCATGTTCAATCATAGCCTCACCTCAGGCTTTGTGCCTGCTGAATGGTGTACAGTGACGGTTATCCCACTCCACAAGGGGGGGAGCCACCACGGACACCAGGAACTACCGCCCATTAGCCTGATGAGCCAGGTCTGCAAGGCCATGGAACGTATCATCATGGAACTTATAAACAAAGACATTGGTAATCTCCAAACTCTGGACCCCACCCAGTTTGGGTTTGTAAAAGGCAGATCATGTCCTGATAGACTTCTTTGAAGCAGTTACCAAAGCCGTAGACAAGGGTTAGGTGGTTCACACAGCCTACCTAGATCTTGCCAATGCTTTCAACACCACCCCCCACTCTGGAATTATAGATAAACTCACTAAACCAGGTATAAATCCCTATGTCACAAGATGGGTTGCCAACTGGCTCACTGACAGAACCCACACTGTGAAAGTAGCAGACTCCAAATCTGACTTCAGACCAGTGACAAGTGGAGTACCACAGGGTTCAGTCCTGAGTCCTCTCCTGTTTGGTATCTACTTCTCTGAAGTACAGGCTAAAACAGAAGGTCTTTGGCTAATGAAGTTCGCAGATGACTGCAAACTAGGAGCCATAATTGAAACTCCTAACGATGTGGACATCCTACAAAAGGGCCTCAATGAGACAGATGCCTTGTGTCAAAGCCATGGCCTCAAGCTCAGTGCCAAAAAGTGCAATGTCATTCCCTTTGGTAAAAACTCTGTACCCATTAATTACAACATAGGCGGTAGTATACTTAACACCGAAAGTGTGATAAGAGACCTTGGGACACAGGTGGACAACAGTCTCTCCTTTGATAATCACATCACCACAGTGGTCAGGAAATCCTTCTACGTGGCACACCTCATCACAAAAGGTTTCTCATCCAGAAAAAAAGAGGTCATTGTTCCCGTCTACTCATCACTCATTAGACCCATTATAGAGTACAACGCCCCTTTTGGTATGTACCTCACAAGACATCTACAACAACTGGAAAGGCTACAGAAATACCTCACAAAGAGGATTACTGGCCTCAAACAGATGCCCTATGCAGACCGTCTCAAAAAACTCCAGCTTTACTCAGTCGCATATCGCCTACTCAGAGGTGATCTCTGCCTAACATACAAAGCTATGTCAAACCCAAAGCTGTTGGACATGCTCCACTTAAAGAAATCCCAATCCCTCTGAGCTACATGCTCTAGGGACCTAAACCTTGTCACCACAATAAACAGAACATGCCGGAGGGATAGATTCCTGTCGCAGAGACTTCCCATACTCTGGAATAAACTACCTATCTATATCAAACAAAGCTCCTCATTAGCACTCTTCAAGAAAAATCTTGATGATTGGATGGGCAATAGGAAATTCACCCCGGGGATCACCTCTGTGGCTCTGCTCAACAGTGGCACAGGAAAATAATTTTCTTAGGTGGCAAAAGCCAGGGTACCTTTTTGGCTGGGCTTGTATAGGCCCCAGGGCCAATAGCCTAGTACCTACCTATGAACCTATCAGCACCTAATGCCCATGTCCAAGAGGGACATAGGTGGAACCCCTGTGCTGAATTTACGACTACCCATCCAATTGTCCAGATTGAGTTTGAAGAGGGCCAATGAGGTGTTCTATTTGACATGAAGTGGGAGTCTGTTTCAAAGGTGTGATAACCTCTGGGAGACAAATCTGTCACTCCAGCAGATTCTATTAATGTCACATACAAGGCTAAGGTCTTTAGAGCGAGTAAGCCATGTACCATTTGACTTGTGGATATGCAGCATTTCCAATAAAGCAGGGTCAGAGATTGCCTTGTATGCAAGGCAGAGATTGCCTCTGAGTAGAATAGAATGTATGAAACAGAATAAAGTGACAGTGATTTCAGACAATCTGCATAGGACAGATGCTGAAGACCTTGAATTTTCCTTGTGGGGAACCTTGGTGGTTTCCTCCAATTGCTATAGGTGCTTGGAAAGGTACATACCAAAAGGGGCATTGTACTCAATTATTGGCCTGATGATGGAAGTGTACAGGGAGGTAATAACCTGGAGGCAGTGCCCTTACTTATGAGATGAGCAAAATAGAATGCCCTTCTTATCACCGTGGAGACATGGCAATCAAAGGTGATTGCTGTCAACCTGTGTGCCCAGATGTTCTTTGTGTTTTACTGTTGCATTCATTACATTTGAGTAATCTGCTGACAGGTTGCCCTCAGTTGGCCTGATTAACAAAGTCTTGGGTCCTGCGTCAGCTGCTGTCCCTTCGCCCATGACGTCAGGTAATCAGGGGTATAAAACATGCATCCGATGCCATTACATCAGTCTTTCTTGCCGTGCGGTGCCCGAAGCAGAAGCAGTTCGCAAGTGCCGGTCAGCCGACTCCAAAAATTTTCATTTTCGGGTTTCAGAACTGAAGTCTTCAACTTAAAGCTAAGTACCCCATTGGGGAAACTTTTTCTTGCTCCTTACCGATGTCAGTAAAAGTTAATAATTGCATTACTTGTGGAAAGCAAATACTTCACAAAGATTTTCATTCATACTGCATTCTTTGTCTAGGCCCTGACCACGATGTGCCTTGCTGTCAGTTTTGTGCTTTATTTAATCAGTGCACTATCCGTCGTCAGTACATTTTTGCCTCTAAGTATTTCGGTTCTCAGTTTAATTATCCAGAAATGTCGGTTATCCATCCGACTACCGGGATCCCAAAAAAACGCAAAGATAAAGACAGAGACAGGCCACCGAGGTCCAAAACTGCCGACGACGCTACTCCTAAGCCAGTCGCCAGTTCGCCGGTACTCAGTGAGGTGCTTTCGCAGCCCCTGATACCCACTACTTCTGATTCACAGGCCTTTGCTGAGACCCATTCCGAATCTGGTATGCCGCAAGATGCTTCACCGGTTTACTATCAAAATTTTGAACCATACTCCATCGACTGTACTATCGTCGAACACGGAAGTTCGAAAACGGTAATATTAATGTCAGAAAAACAATCTAGGAATGGGTTTTAACATGGGTCGAGGTAGGGGAAATATCTGTAGTTCAGAATAATACTGAACACCTACCTCGACCCATGTTAAAACCTGTTCTTAGATTGTTTTTTTGACATCGATATTACCGTTTTTGAACTTCCGTGTTTGACGATAGTACAGTCGACGGAGTACGGTTCGAAATTTTGATAGTAAACCGCTTCACCTATGGAACCCATGGCTGTCTCTACCTTGGATGGGTCCAGAGCCGCTGTGCAGGCACCGGCTTCTGAGGGTGTATTCAGGCCTACAGACTTGCATATTAAACCGACTCCATCTTCATTACTAAGGCCTAAATCTTGACCTATGTCTAAAAAACCGACACCCAGGCCACATGTTCAGGCCCCGATGCTTAAAAAACAAATGATCAAAATGGCTGAAGATCTTATTACTCTAATCAGGGGTGGTCAACCCCCTCCCCAAGAGGCCCAGGGCTGAGCTTGATTATGAATCTTCTGATCAAGTTTCTGTTTCTTCTGACTCTTCTAATGACCTGGATTTGTCCATACCTACTGATGAGGATTCTATTGCAGAGGATTCCATTCCCTCTGCTTCCCCTTCTGAGGATTTTTCTTTCGGGGAAACTTTACATACCTTAAGGGAGCATTTCCACTGGGCAAGTCAGGAATTTTTTGATTCAAAAAAGAGGCTTAGGGATTTCCTTCTTCTACCTCAGCATAGGCCTTTGGCTATACCTCCTGTACTAGACATTGTTGATGATGTGTTTTTGGAATCCTGTATGGCTCCTGATTCCCTGCCTCAGGCTCCTAGTAAACCTGACAGATACTACAGGGATCCTGAGTCCCACAAGTTCCTTTTCAAAAATCCTGCTGCAGATCCAGAAACCATTTCTCAGGGGCCCAAGGGCATTAAGGCTTCTACTGCTAAAAATCCTACCCCTTCTGATAGAGACTCCAGGGCGTAGGATAGATGGGGTAAGAAGGTTTTTACTTCTGCAACCTTGACAATCAGGGCTTTAAACTGCCAATTTCATATGTTAAAATATCAACAGCATATTTTTGGATTGCTTAAACAGAAAATGATGTTGATTCCTGACTGTGTGGAAAATAAAGATTTGCAGGATTTATTGCATTCTGCTGAACAAGTTGGAAAACATACTTTGCAATGTGGTTTTGATTCTTTAGAGGCCTCCTGCAGGGCTGCTGTTACTGGGTCTGTGCTTAGAAGGCATGCTTGGCTTAAGGAGCAATCCTTGCCTGATCATGTTAGAGCAAAATTGTTGGATGTTCCTTTACATCAGGACCGCCTGTTTGGCAATAATGCTGAAGAAGTTCTAAAAAAGATGGAAGATAAAGCTAAATCTATGCAAACTGTAAAAGATTTCTTACAAGTGCAACCTCCAAGATTTAGTAGGCACTGGCCTACTAAGAACTGGTCTTTACCAGCTCCTTCCAGATCCTCTCAAGCCAAACCCAGACACACCAAAAGCACAAGGTTTCAGTCCCAGGGGACTCTCAGAACTAAGCAATGGGGGGCCTCCACTTCTAAGTCTGGAAATAACAGGACACCCCCTATGGTAAACAGTCTCATTGACTTCCTTTTAAAATTACCAAGCACTTACCTTTTAGCCGCCCCTTTGGGGGGAAAGATTGCTCTTCATGGAAAGAACTGGGAACTCATAACCCAGGACAAATGGGTTTTAAATATAGTGTCCCAGGGATACAGATTTCATTTCCACATGTTGCCAACACCAAACCGGTGGCCAGACCTGCCCCCAAATCAGTGGGCAGAGGCTCAAAAACAAGTACTTTCCCTCTTAAAAATGGGGGCTATTCAACCAGTACCAGAAGAGGAAATGGGGCAAGGTTTCTATGCCAGGCTTTTTCTGGTACCCAGAAAAGGCAAATCATGGTGTCCAATTCTGGGCCTGTCTACTCTAAACACCTTTCTGGACATTCCAAAATTTAAGATGCTGACTCTGCACCAGTTACTTCCTATGTTAGGCAAAGATGCCCAGTTGGCAACTCTAGATTTAAAAGAAGTATTCCTGCACATCCCAATCAGGGAATCTTGCAGAAGATACCTACGCTTCAAAGCAGGCTACTTGCATTATCAGTTCTCTGCACTGCTTTTTGGCTTGTCTATTGCACCCAGGGTATTCACAAAGTGCCTGGCTCCAGTTATTGCATTTTGCAGGCAAAGAAATATTCAAATATATCCATACCTGGATGATTGTTTAATTCAGGCAGAAAACCAGGGCATACTTCTAAATCATCTGGTGTTTGTAAAAAGGTTTCTAACTTGTCTGGGGTACACCATATATGAAAAGAAATCACAACTGGTACCCTCTCAACAGATTACATTCCTGGGTGCAAGCTTGGATACAACTGCCCAGATGACTTTCCTCTTGCCAGGAAACTTCAAACAAGTGGCCACAAAAACCCTGCTATCTGCAAGACAAATACTGCAAGCCTTGGGGTTCATGGCCTCCTCCATTCTTCTAATTCCATATGCAAGACTGCATATGAGGAAACTACAGTGGTACTTAAAAAGTCTATGGAGTCAACATTGTCACAGCCTGGAAACAATGATTCTTATCATACCTTGCCTACACCTGGAATTCCTATGGTGGGCGGAGGCCTGCCACCAAAACAAGGGACTGCCATTCACACTACTCCATGCCACCCAAACCCTAACTATGGATGCATCAGACTATGCATGGCGGGCTCACCTGGCAGGAAAGTGCATTCAGGGCAAATGGAACCCAAATCAAATGCACCTACATATCAGTCAAAAAGAAATGTTAGCTGTACAGAATGCTCTGACAGCCTTCAAGGACTACATTCTTCCAGGACAACTAATGGTAAAGAAGGACAACACCACGGTTATGTGGTACATAAACAAGCAGGGGGGTACAAATTCTTACTCCCTCTGCAGACTAGCCATGGCATTGTGGAACACAGCCTTGAGCTACCAAGTGCACCTATAAGCTCAATTCCTGCCAGGAAAATTGAACACACTGGCAGACAGACTAAGCAGAAATCTCATGGACCCACATGAGTGGAAACTGGAACCATGGATTTTCAACATGTTGACAACCAAATGGGGGAGCCCAGACATAGATCAATTTGCCTCCCGCCAGAACTACCAGTTGGACAAATTTTGCACAAGGACTACCCACAAAGAAGCCTGGAAAGTGGATTCTCTGTCCTTCAGCTGGAAAAACCTATCAGTCTACGCCTTTACCCCTCAGCCTCTGCTCTCCAAAGTTCTGCTAAATGTCAAACAGGACAAACCATGAATGATTTTGATTGCACCAGACTGGCCACGCCAACACTGGTACCCACTCCTGAGCAGTGTGTCACAAATATCTCCATGGCACCTGCCTCAGACCCCTTCCTTGCTGTCTCAGCAGGAGAACCAAATTCTGCACCCTCAGCTTCCAACATTGAACCTTGCAGCCTGGCTAATCACTTAAATTCACCCTCATCATCCCTCAGCAAACCTGTGATTGATGTCATCTTGGAGGTGAGAAGACCTAGTACTAGAAAATCTTATGCTGACAAATGGAAAAGATTCTGTGCCTGGAACCAATCTTTAGGGATGAGCACAGCAGCGCCCAATTTACCTCAGATTTTGCAATACTTAACTGAGATGCTTCACAAGGGCCTGTCTTTTTCCTCTATTAAAATCCACGCTTCAGCTATTTCAGCTCACTATAACACAGAACCACCCCTCTTCTCTCATCCCCTGCTCAAGCAGCATCTCAGAGGGGCAAAGAACTTGAGACCACCCAGGAGAGCTCCTACCCCTGCCTGGGACATTAACTTTGTTTTGGAGAAGCTCACTCTACCTCCTTTCGAACCAGCTGCTACTGCAGACTTAAAATTTATTTCTTGGAAAACAGCCTTACTTTTAGCAATCACTTCAGCAGGAAGGATATCTGAATTACAGGCCCTTATGGCAGTGGAGCCTTTCATCATCTTTCATGCGGACAGGGTATCTCTGAGGACCAATCCATCCTTCATACCCAAGGTGGTTTCCAGTGTGGCTCTTAATCAGTCCATTCATTTGCCAACCTTCTTTTCCAATCCACAGAACAAAGGGGAACGGATTCTGCATTCCTTGGATGTGCACAGACAACTTAGATTCTACTTGGACAAGACTAAGTTTCGAAGAAAATCTGAACAATTGCTTGTAGCATTTGCTGCAGGGGCAGAGGGGGAGGCTATTTCAAAGCAAACCATTTCTAAATGGATAAGCCATTGCATTAATTTCTGCTATAAGCACCATGGAAAACCTATCCCCCAGGGGATCAGATCTCACTCCACCAGGGCTGCATCTACTTCTGCAGCCTTTCTCAGAGGTGTTCCTACCAGGGATATTCTAGAAGCTGCTACCTGGAGTTCTGTACATACTTTCATCAAGCATTATCATTTACCAATTTTCTCTAAATCCAGAGCTGGCTTTGCCACTGCTGTCTTGCAGGGCCTTACAGCTGGCCCTAATGCTGTATAAACTCCTCCTCCCACCCATAACTTTGGGAATCTACCCAAATTTAATGACTGCAACAGTGAAACACGAAGAACATAATACAGTTGTGTACACTTACCATAAATGTAGATGTTCGAGTGTATATCACTGTTGCAGTCCTGGTTACCCGCCCTCCAGCCCCCTACTTTTCTCTGGCTATACCTCTACTTTCTTTTACTATGCTTAAAAGCCTTTTTGGTATACTTGCTTTTGGTTGGAGGTATATTTTTGTGGTTTTGATTTTATTTGCTCCCCATTAGGGGGGCACCTGACATCTGGGGCAAGAAAAACTGATGTAATGGCGTCGGATGCATGTTTTATACCCCTGATGACCTGACGTCATGGAAGAAGGAACAACAACTGATGCAGGACCCAAGACTTTGTTAATCAGGCCGACTGAGGGCAAACTGCCAGCAGATTACCCAAATGTAATGACTGCAACAGTTAATACACTCGAACATCTACATTTATGGTAAGTGTACACAACTGTAATGTCTCTCACCACTGAGTGTGTACTCAGGGTGCTGCTACTGATGTGGTAGTTAGCGGGAACATCACTGTTACATACATTATTTTTTGCATTGAGTTTAAGGCCATGACATTATCAGTATTCATTTGTTTGTTTAAGACCCACTTGTAGGATGTTGACATCATTTGGAGATTCTATGACCACTCCTAGATTGCAGTCATCAGCAAACTTTGTCAGCCACAAACCTTTAATTTTTGCTTGTACTTTGGAGAAATAGATTCCAAACAGTAGAGGTCCTAGGACTGATCCCTGTGGTACACCACTGGTTACAGGTCTGCGTTTGGAGGTGGATTCCCCTATTTTGAATATATGTGTACATTCAAGAAAGATACTTTTTTGGGACATCTGAGCATTGAGTTCCTCTCTAAGTGTGTTCATTTTTGTGTTGTCAGCTAACATTTAGCATTATTCCTAATAACCTTTCTTCCTCCCATACTACTTTGCATTATATCCATTCATAATCAGACCCCTGCTCAACAGTACTTCTCTATTATTTTACATTTTAACTTCTACTTTCCCCCAAATAAATCATCACTACTTCCTATCTTAACTACATCCTCATGCTCTTTCTATTCAACCCCCTCTATTTCTTACATTTCAGAAAGATAAGAGAAGACACCAGGACAACCTAACTCCCTTACTTCATAGAAAATACTTCCTTCCTACCTATCTTGCACCAGCTTTCAGACTCCACCTTTAAATATCCTACAACCCTTGCTACGTCTTGCTTCTGTCTTGATTCCTATTTTGTCATTATCTGACGTTAGTAAAATACAGATCCCTTTAATGAATCATTCTATTCCACAGCTTATCCTCTAGTCTTCTCCTTCTACTGAGCCATCTCTCAGTCTACCACGATTCAGTAATAGCTCCCACATCTCTCCAACACACTGCCTCAACCACCTATCCATTCTTCCTCCCTTAACTCTCCACACATCACACAAAACCTGTTTAATAATGCTTCTTACCTTTACCCCAAATATTGACTGATTAACACCATTTCAACTCAAATCAATATAAAAATTAAGTGGAAAAATACTCAACAAAATACAAGAATCAGTAATATCCCAATCAGTAATATCCCAATATACTAAAATCATCATAGATTGAGACAGTCACCCTAATCCTGGACCCACCCATCACAACCAACATCAAGACAATTCCATTCCTCATGCTACTGTAAGCCCACAATGGTGAAACCCCCCCACCCCAGTAAGCTAACATTTGTTGCCATAAATATTAGAAGCATAAGAAATAAAACTACTGAAGTACATGCCTGTATTACTCTACAGATATCTGATATTCTAGCTATAACTGAAACTTAACTCATTACAGCTGAGTGCACCTCCAGGCATTTCTGCAGTTATATCCTATGCCTCTAGATGTCAAATATTGCTTGTTTGCATTTGCATTAACAGTTCCAAAACCATGCTACATAAAAATGATCAAAAAATTTCATTTTAAAGCATGCATGGTGGCAAACACAATTGTATTGATTTCTGACCTCTGTCTAATGCAGCTAAAGAGATCCCTCCTGGCAACAATACATCCCTCCTGGCAACAATACAGCTACACAGGAAGATATCCTACATTGGATATCCATAACAATTTTGCAAGATAAAATACTACTAGGTGATGTCAATATCAGTTGGTTGGACAGAACCTCTCACTCTACATCTGTCATGAACAAGCAGAGTGCCTCCTTGGCCCTCTTCAAAAGGAAACACAAACTAAACACAAAAGAAACGGATGGTGCCAGTAAAACTAGTAACCAAAAAACGAAGCACCTTGGACTCACAGAATGTGGCAAACACAGCTTCAAAAGGAACCTTGACAATTGGATGGGAGATAGGAAATTCACCCCAGGGATCATGTCAGTCACCCTGCTAGACAGGGGTCCAGGGAAGAAAATATTGTGGGAAGAAAAATCCAGGGAATTGTTATGGCTAGGCTTGTATAGGCCATAGGGCCGATAGCCTAGTACCAACCTATGAACCTATGAACGTACAGTTTTACACTACTAATTAATAGCCCCACACATTATAACAAGACATCAAATTCCTTATTACACTGGAGCCTAGTATCAGACCTTAGCAAATTCACTACCACAGGTACGATATCAGACTCTTTCAGAGCCCATCCCCCAGTCTATACAACCAGACATCTCAGACATCCACTTAAATAGCATGCTTTTAAAACAACACACAGCCTGTCAAAGTTTAACCCAGAAACATTCACGTATTAACTGGAATATCCTAAAAATCATCTGCTTAAATGATGCTGTAAATGAATTCAGTATAACTTTCCTAAATATTCTCAATAGCCTTGCATGTCCCAGAAGGAAGAGACAGAAAACAAATAATGCAGTCTGGTTATCCAAATGAGTAGAATGTTAATACAGGATAGGGAAAAAGCATGGGAAGAAGGGCAGAAATACAAAACACCACAATACCTCAAAAACTTCAGAATGTTCTGCAAGTGTACTAAAAGGCAAATAAATGAAGACAAAAAACTGCATTATAACAACTTTCAAAACAATCATAAATGCAGCCTTAAAAATTCTGGTCAGCCATTAAAGAACTCTCACATCCCAGTCAAAAATTACCCAACCCCCTCTCCCAGTAATTCACTACTTGAAATTGCACAGATAGTATAGAATTCCTAACGAAGAATTTGTCATCATCTAATTCCAACCCTGCTTCACAGCTACACATCACTACACCCACTTTTTCCTTAAACGAGCTCAGACCATGCTATGCTTCAGCTGATGACCTTCCAATTGAGTACCTTAAAATAGCAGTCAATCCTGTCTCAATCCTTTTAAATAGGTCATTCTAGGAATCCCACAGTCCTTCTCCCTGGAAAAAAAATTACACATTATTCCTCTACACAAAGGAGGATATTGAACAGATATCAATAAATTTAGACCTATAGCAATCTTATCCCCACTCCAAACTACTTGAAAAATACTTTCAGAAACAATTCCTAAACTATGTCCTGCAGGAAGAACTCCTATCCCCCATATAACATGGCTTCCATCCCTCCCACTGTACTAACACTGCACGTCTAGCCGTTATAGATACTGTAAGTAAAGTTAGAGATAATGCAAATGAGTCTCCTCCTTATTTCCAGACTTTTCTAAAGCCTTTAACACAGTTTGTCACAGCAGACATCTACTTCAAATGTCATCACTAGGTCTATATCAGCCCACTCTTCTATCATTCAAAGTATACCTGTCCAATTGGTGTCAGTCATTAAAATGGCACTCTACCCTCTCTCTATACCTCCCAGTCACCACTGGTGTACCACAAGGCTCTTTTCTTGGTCGCCTCCTTTTTAACATTCTCACCAACACCTTCCACACATCCACACAACAGGACTTTGTATAACAATGCACAGATGACTGCACACTCATGTGCACATCAGACAACCTGGCACATCTCCAAAAAATTACTCGGGATGCTTTAACACCCACTAAAATATGGCTTTGTAATTCAAAACTCATGGCCAACCCCCCCCCCCCAAAAAAAAAACTATTCTTTTCTCCCAGATCCCTGTCTCATGAAAAAAAAAATTAAACTTCTCTCTCTAAGTAATACAACAACTGAAGTCATTTCTCATAGCACTCATTGTACTAGGCTCTACAGCTGTTTTACATCTGTTTTCTTCTTGTCTTGCGTCCTTAACTGGAGTAATGTCTATATTTAAATGCTATGTTTTTTTAACTGTCTAATGCAAATAATACTTAATGTGGAGCTTTTCTCCCCGGGCCTCCGCTGAAAACGGACCTGTGCCCAGTCGGATTCTCCTGGTTAACAAATGTAAATAAATAAATAATAAATAAATAAATAGCAAATTCAAATTATTAGGGATGATAGTGGATGCAATCTTAAATTTGACCTGCATATACACATTTGCATAAACAAATTTTCCTTTTAAAATTATTGTTCTCAAAATGTTTTAATAATGCTTTGGAGCTTTTCTCCCCTGACCACTGCTGAAAATGATTACCTACCCAGTTGGACTTTCCCAGAAATCAAGTGTCAGCAAATAAATAAAGAGTGGACCTGCAGAATGCATGCTCATTGGAAGGAAGGTTGCCTAGGGTACACTTATTCTTCTGGCTACTAATCTGTTAGTGACCAGAGTCTGTTCTTGAACACAGATTACTCCTTACCAGCCTTGCAGTGATGGTGTACTACTTTGTTAGCAACCCCCCATCCATTTTTAATTATCTCAGCCTACCTAGGATATCTTCAGCTCAATTGTACATACTTTTTATATATCGACATACACTTTAGCAGAATACTATCACATCTTTTGATACAGCAAAATGCAAATTTCAGTGACTGTTCTATTTGATGCATTCATTATGTGTGGCTCTCTACAGATGGCTATTAACAACTAGTCCACCATCCCACAAGAGGAGAAAACATACTTGATCTCATCATCACGAACATGGGAGCACAATGTTCAACACCGAAGTATACCCCTCACTGGTGAGATCCGGTAATAAACTAATCTCACTGGAGGTCCTCATCCCACCCCACCTGAAATAAAAAGACCACAGTAAAGAACTTCTCAAAGCCGACTTCACACTTCTAAAGACTAGTGTGGTCTCCTTTAAGGCCCAGTCGGCGGAAAACAGTACTCAAGCCGCTGAATCACTTACAAATGCCTTCTACCAGCACCTGCAGGACTGCATGGATAAGGCAATCCCAAGCAAAACAAAGACTCTTTGTACCAAAGGCAAGCGTCCAGTCTGGTGGACCCCAGCCATAAACAAACTCTACAACAAAGGAGGAAGCTACTACAAGATAGAGCAAAATCCTTAAAAGGTAAGACACCCTTGATCAATATAAGTAAAAAACTAAGAGCTCTCATAAAATCATCCAAAGCAAATTTTGAGAGAAAAATAGCTAAAGACTCAAAAGACAATCATAAGGCCTTCTTTAGCTATGTTAGAAACCTGGGAGGAACCTCCCAGATATGCTCAGAACTAGTTCAAAATGATGTGAAGATTACTGATCCTACAGACATTGCCAACATACTGGCTGACAGGTTCAGTGCAAACTTCTTCACCCCCCAAAGCAGAGATATCTATACCAAGCGATTGCAGCCCCCCCCACATCTCCACCGCCCCAGCCAGAACTGCTCTCTCCCATGCAAAAACACAGTATCCATGGGACCTGATGGTGATCCCGGCTGTGTGCTCCACGAACTCAATGAGGAATTAAACCCACAGCTAGGACAGCTGTTTAATCATAGTCTTACCTCTGGATGCACTGCCCAGGAGTGGCGCACTGCAACTGTGGTCCCACTTCACAAAGGCGGTGCCTCCACCGACCCTGGAAATTACCGGCCCATTAGCTTGACAAGCCTTATCTGCAAAGCCATGGAGAGGATCATAATGGACCTCATAAATAAAGACATAGGGAATTTGCAGACTTTGGATCCATCCCAGTTTGGCTTTGTCAAAGGCAGATCATGCCTTCTAAACTTGGTTGACTTTTTGAAACAGTCACCAAAGCCATTGATGAGGAAAGGCAGTCCATACAGCCTACCTCGATCTGGCGAAGGCCTTGATACAATACCCCACTCGGGTATCATTGAAAACTCATCAGCTTAAATGTTAACCCATACATCACAAGATGGGTTGCAAACTGGCTGAGTGACAGAACCCACAGGGTCAGAGTTGCTGGCGCCATGTCAGACTCAAAGCCTGTCACAAGTGGTGTACCACAGGGCTCAGTCCTGGGCCCACTCTTGTTTGGCATCTACTTTTCCAAGTACAAGCAAACACAGGAGGGTTATGGCTGACAAAGTTTGCAGATGACTGCAAACTGGGCCATATAGAAAACACATCTGACACAGATATCCTTCAGAAGGGTGTCACAGAAACGGATAACTGGTGCCAGAGCCATGGCCTAAAGTTAAATGCCAAAAAATGCATAGTCATACCCTTCGGGAAAAACAAGGTTACCCCTAGCTACCAAATAGGTGGCAATCCACTGAGCATAGAAGAAGTTATCAGGGACCTGGGGACCCAGGTTGATAGTAGTCTGTCATTCGACACCCATGTAGCTAAAGTAGTTAGGAAGACCTTCTACATTGCCCACCTTATCATGAAGGGATTCTCATCTAGATCAAGGGAGGTCATAGTCTCCCTATACTCATCACTCATCAGACCAATGATTGAGTACAATGCCCCATTCGGAATGTATCTGACCCGACACTTGCAGCAGCTGGAGAGGCCACAAAAGTTCCTCACCAAAAGGATAAAGGGTCTCAAACATCTGTCCTATGCTGCCCGACTGAAAGAACTCCAGCTCTATTCAGTCGCCACCGCTTGCTCAGAGGTGACCTTTGCCTAACATACAAGGCCATGTCAAACCCAGATTTGATGAATATGCTTCACCTCAAAAAATCTAGATCCATCAGAGCCACAAGGGCGGGAGACTTAAACCTCGACACGGCTATTAATAGGACGCGCTGGAGGGATAGATTCATCACCCAAAGACTCCCTATGCTGTGGAATAAAATCCCGGTATATGTGAGGCAGAGCACCTCGCTGGCCTTGTTCAAGAGAAATCTTGACCAATGGATGGGAGATCGCAGATATACCCCAGGGATTACCTCAGTGTCACTGCTCAACAGAGGCACAGCAAAATAATGGGTATAGTTCCCCATACTAAAGGGGTGGCGTAAGCCACAAAACTATGGGCTAGGCTTGTAAATGCCCTCGGGAAGATAGCCTAGTATGAACCTATGAACCTATGAACCTATATCCTACGCCTCTAGATGTCAAATATTGCTTGTTTGCATTTGCATTAACAGTTCCAAAACCATGCTACATAAAAATGATCAAAAAATTTCATTTTAAAGCATGCATGGTGGCAAACACAATTGTATTGATTTCTGACCTCTGTCTAATGCAGCTAAAGAGATCCCTCCTGGCAACAATACATCCCTCCTGGCAACAATACAGCTACACAGGAAGATATCCTACATTGGATATCCATAACAATTTTGCAAGATAAAATACTACTGGGTGATGTCAATATCAGTTGGTTGGACAGAACCTCTAACTCTACATCTATCATGAACAAGCAGAGTGCCTCCTTGGCCCTCTTCAAAAGGAAACACAAACGAAACACAAAAGAAACGGATGGTGCCAGTAAAACTAGTAACCAGAAAACGAAGCACCTTGGACTCATAGAATGTGGCAAACACAGCTTCAAAAGGAACCTTGACAATTGGATGGGAGATAGGAAATTCACCCCAGGGATCATGTCAGTCGCCCTGCTAGACAGGGGTCCAGGGAAGTAAATATTGTGGGAAGAAAAATCCAGGGAATTGTTAGGCTTGTATAGGCCATAGGGCCGATAGCCTAGTACCAAACTATGAACCTATGAACGTACAGTTTTACACTACTAATTAATAGCCCCACACATTATAACAAGACATCAAATTCCTTATTACACTGGAGCCTAGTATCAGACCCTAGCAAATTCACTACCACAGGTACGATATCAGACTCTTTCAGAGCCCATCCCCCAGTCTATACAACCAGACATCTCAGACATCCACTTAAATAGCATGCTTTTAAAACAACACACAGCCTGTCAAAGTTTAACCCAGAAACATTCACGTATTAACTGGAATATCCTAAAAATCATCTGCTTAAATGGTGCTGTAAATGAATTCAGTATAACTTTCCTAAATATTCTCAATAGCCTTGCATGTCCTAGAAGGAAGAGACAGAAAACAAATAATGCAGTCTGGTTATCCAAATGAGTAGAATGTTATACAGGATAGGGAAACAGCATGGAAAGAAGGGCAGAAATACAAAACACCACAATACCTCAAAAACTTCAGAATGCTCTGCAACTGTACTAAAAGGCAAATAAATGAAGACAAAACACTGCATTATAACAACTTTCAAAACAATCATAAATGCAGCCTTAAAAATTCAAGTCAGCCATTAAAGAACTCTCACATCCCAGTCAAAAATTACCCAACCCCCTCTCCCAGTAATTCACTACTTGAAATTGCACAGATAGTATAGAATTCCTAACGAAGAATTTGTCATCATCTAATTCCAACCCTGCTTCACAGCTACACATCACTACACCCACTTTTTCCTTAAACGAGCTCAGACCATGCTATGCTTCAGCTGATGACCTTCCAAGTGAGTACCTTAAAATAGCAGTCAATCCTGTCTCAATCCTTTTAAATAGGTCATTCTAGGAATCCCACAGTCCTTCTCCCTGGAAAAAAAAAATACACATTATTCCTCTACACAAAGGAGGATATTGAACAGATATCAATAAATTTAGACCTATAGCAATCTTATCCCTGCTCCAAACTACTTGAAAAATGCTTTCAGAAACAATTCCTAAACTATGTCCTGCAGGAAGAACTCCTATCCCCCATATAACATGGCTTCCATCCCTCCCACTGTACTAACACTGCACGTCTAGCCGTTATAGATACTGTAAGTAAAGTTAGAGATAATGCAAATGAGTCTCCTCCTTATTTCCAGACTTTTCTAAAGCCTTTAACACAGTTTGTCACAGCAGACATCTACTTCAAATGTCATCACTAGGTCTATATCAGCCCACTCTTCTATCATTCAAAGTATACCTGTCCAATTGGTGTCAGTCATTAAAATGGCACTCTACCCCCTCTCTATACCTCCCAGTCACCACTGGTGTACCACAAGGCTCTTTTCTTGGTCGCCTCCTTTTTAACATTCTCACCAACACCTTCCACACATCCACACAACAGGCCTTTGTATAACAATGCACAGATGACTGCACACTCATGTGCACATCAGACAACCTGGCACATCTCCAAAAAATTACTCGGGATGCTTTAACACCCACTAAAATATGGCTTTGTAATTCAAAACTCATGGCCAACCCCCCCCCCCCCAAAAAAAAAAAAACTATTCTTTTCTCCCAGATCCCTGTCTCATGAAAAAAAAAATTAAACTTCTCTCTCTAAGTAATACAACAACTGAAGTCACTTCTCATAGCACTCATTGTACTAGGCTCTACAGCTGTTTTACATCTGTTTTCTTCTTGTCTTGCGTCCTTAACTGGAGTAATGTCTATATTTAAATGCTATGTTTTTTTTAACTGTCTAATGCAAATAATACTTAATGTGGAGCTTTTCTCCCCGGGCCTCCGCTGAAAACGGACCTGTGCCCAGTCGGATTCTCCTGGTTAACAAATGTAAATAAATAAATAAATAATAAATAAATAGCAAATTCAAATTATTAGGGATGATAGTGGATGCAATCTTAAATTTGACCTGCATATACACATTTGCATAAACAAATTTTCCTTTTAAAATTATTGTTCTCAAAATGTTTTAATAATGCTTTGGAGCTTTTCTCCCCTGACCACTGCTGAAAATGATTACCTACCCAGTTGGACTTTCCCAGAAATCAAGTGTCAGCAAATGAATAAAGAGTGGACCTGCAGAATGTATGCTCATTGGAAGGAAGGTTGCCTAGGGTACACTTATTCTTCTGGCTACTAATCTGTTAGTGACCAGAGTCTGTTCTTGAAAACAGATTACTCCTTACCAGCCTTGCAGTGATGGTGTACTACTTTGTTAGCAACCCCCCATCCATTTTTAATTATCTCAGCCTACCTAGGACATCTTCAGCTCAATTGTACATACTTTTTATATATCGACATACACTTTAGCAGAATACTATCACATCTTTTGATACAGCAAAATGCAAATTTCAGTGACTGTTCTATTTGATGCATTCATTATGTGTGGCTCTCTACAGATGGCTATTAACACCTGGTCCACCATTTTACTATTATGCAAATGGTTTCTTAATATTTTCTCAAACCCAAACAGACACAGTAATCTTAAACTTACTGCAAGGGATTACAAGCATATGGTTGGTTATACACAGCCAAGCAATCCCGTATATGAAATGAAAATAGCAAACAAACCGATAAACAAAGCACTGCGGGTATTTATAGAACAGGGTATAATGCTTCTGAGAGAATGACTTCTATTTATTCAAGGCTATACAACTGATCCAGTAACACAGTAGCTGTGATGGAGTTACTTTTGTATTAAAATGTTCCCTGGCACTTAGTACAGTGGATGAAAGATTATATAGAAAGAATGTACAGATCACAAACCATTTATCAAGTTGGAGGACACCGTGCTATGATTGAATTTGCTGTACAGTTGCATTACTTCACTATAATTGTAGGGATTGCAAAAGTACTTTTAGTTCAGTTATAAAGCAGGAAACATACCTATACATTTTTTTTGCAAGGGATATATCTGAAGGTCTTTGTTGTGGGGAATGCAAAGTAAAATAAATCTTAGAGGCATTAGCTGCAGTCTTCTGGTTAATTCCTATTAAGGATGTGCATTTTAGTATATTTGTAGATGGCATTGTGAAGTCATAAATGAGACTTTTGACAGTCCTGGTTACAAACATGTTATAAATACTTTTATTAATAAAGCCTTGTAAAATGCTGCATTTTATATTATTTCCACATTATCTTTTTTATCTTATTGTATTTCTCTTGGGGATGTCCAGACTGACTGCATTTTGCCCTGCTGTTTTTAAGCCCTGAAAGATGGACCCCATGTCCTATGTCCTAATGTGGCTGAAATATGTACATTTTTCTGTGCACATATTTAACCACTGGAATTGCCAGGAATGTAATTCTTACTTATTATTACAATGTACTGCATCTTGAGTTCAACATCAACAGCCCCCCTGTAGCAGATTAGTCTTGCATCCCAACCCCAAGATAGTATGAGAGAAAGTCTGCACCTTCAGTCATGTTCTACCCATCTCACCCTCCACAAACCAAAAATGTTAATCAATGTCAGGTTGCTGGCAACACAGTCAGTTATCCTGCACCAAAGGTCTTGCTTTCAGACATAATAAGATCCAATACTGCAGAGTAGATAGAACTAGACAGCATGGTCAACAGATTCATACCAGCTTCATATTACTGACTTCTTTGTGACCAACATAAATGCAAGTCAAAGAAAATTTACCCTGGACAGGCTCTCATACTATGTTTTTTCGGACAACTTGCAAAATTGTAATGTAGTTAGCTGAGAAGATGAAAAGCTTAGATTTCTTCATATGTGCTCATATGAAGTACAAACATTTTAGAGTAATGGAAAAAGACAGATAATTATAATCATAGAGCAAGGTGTCTGACTTTTGTAAAACACCAATGTCTTGGGTACTGACTAGCTCAGATGTTCTTCATGTTTCACTGTTGCAGTCATTACATTTGGGTAATCTGCTGGCAGGTAGCCCTCATTTGGCCTGATTAACAAAGTCTTGGGTCCTGCGTTGGTTGCTGTCCCTTCTTCCATGACGTCAGGTCGTCAGGGGTATAAAACATGCAGCCGACGCCATTACATCAGTCTTTCTTGCCGCACAGTGCCCGAAGCAGAAGCAGTTTGGAAGTGCCGGTTGGCCGACTCCTGAAATTTTCGTTTTTGAGTTTCGGAACCGAAGTCTTCAACTAAAAGCTAAGTACCCCATTGGGGAAACCTTTTCTTGCTCCTTACCAATGTCAGTAAAAGTTAATAATTGTATTACTTGTGGGAAGCAAATACCTCATAAGGATTTTCATTTGTACTGTATTCCTTGCTTAGGTTCTGACCACAGCATGCCTTGCTGTCGGTTTTGTGCTAAATTTAATCAATGCACTATTAAGCTTCGGTATATTTTTGCTTCTAAATATTTTGGCTCAAGATTTAACTATCCAGAAATGTCGTCGGTTAGCAATCCGACTACCGGAATTTCTAAAAAATGCAAAGAAAAAGACAGAGACAGACTGTCGAGGTCCAATACCAATGACGAAGCTTCTCCTAAGCCAGTCGCCAGTTCGCCGGTACTCAGTGAGGTGCTTTTGCAGCCCCTGATGCCTGCTACTTTTGATTCGCAGGCCTCTACTGAGACCCATTCAGAGTCTGGTATGCCATGAGATACTTTAAGTATTGAACCCGCAGATGTCTCTACCTTAGATGGGTCTGGAACCGCTGAGCAGGCACCGGCTTCTGAGGATGTTTTCAGGCCTAAAGATTTATATATTAAACCGACGCCATCTTCAAAACTAAGGCCAAAAACTACTTCTATGTCTAAAAAAACGATGCTTGGGCCACGTGTTCAGGCCCCAATGCCTAAAAAACAAATGATCAAAATGGCTGAAGATTTAATTACCTTGATGAGGGGTACCCATCCCCCTCCTGCTAAGAGGCCTAGGCAGGGTACTGACTATGAATCTTCAGATCAGGTTTCTATTTCTTCTGATTCCTCTGCTGATCAGGAATTGTCTATTCCCACTTATGAGGACTCTGATGCAGAAGATTCCATTCCTTCTGCTTCTCCTCCTGAGGATTTTTCTTTTGAAGAAACTTTGCATACCTTAAGGGAACACTTTCACTGGGAGAGTCAGGATTTCTCAGAATCTAAATAGAGACTTAGGGATTTCCTTCTTCTTCAGCATAGGCCTTTGGTTATACCTCCTGTTCTAGACATTGTTAATGATGTTTTCTCGGAGTCCAGTATGGCTCCTGATTCCCTGCCTCTGGCTCCTAGTAAGCCAGACAGATATTACAGGGTTCCTGACTCCCACAAATTCCTTTTTAAAAACCCTACTGCTGACCCTGAAACCATTTCTCAGGGTCCCAAGGGCGTTAAGGCTTCTACTGCTAAAAATCCTACCCCTTCTGATAGAGATTCCAGGGTGCTGGATAGATGGGGTAAGAAGGTTTACACATCTGCAACCTTGGCAATCACGGCTTTAAACTGTCAGTTTCATATGCTTACATTTCAACAGCATGTCATGGGTTTACTTAAACAGAAAATGATGTTGATTTCTGACTGTGTGGAAAATAAAGAGTTGCTGGATGTATTGCATTCAGCTGAACAAGTTGGTAAACATACTTTGCAATGTGGTTTTGATTCCTTGGAGGCCTCTTGCAGGGCTGCTGTAACTGGATCTGTGATAAGAAGGCATGCTTGACTCAAGGAGCAAAATCGTCCTGACCATGTTAAAGCAAAATTGTTGGATGCTCCTTTACAACAGGATAGTCTATTTGGTAATAAGGCAAAAGAAGTTTTGAAAAAGATGGAAGATAAGGCTAAAATCTATGCAAACTGTAAAAGATTTCCTACAAGTGCAGCCACCCAGGTTCAGTAGGCACTGGCCTACTAAGAACTGGTCCTTTCCAGTGCCCACCAGAGCCACTCAGGTCAAACCCAGACATTCCAAAGGCTCCAGGTTTCAGTCACAGGGAACTTATAGAACAAAGCAATGGAGTGCCTCCACCTCCAAATCTGGAAGTAACAAGGCACCTTCCTTCCATACAATCGAACATCTACATTTATGGTAAGTGTACACAACTGTACTTTCTTATTCTTCAGGTACAGACCCCCCCCCCCCCTCCACCCAGACTTACCTGCCATCTGTGAGACAGAAGTTTGTTTTTCTAAATACATTTTCTTGTGATAAACCAAGACACAGATATTTGTGTATTTTTTCAGTATATTAGTTAGCATATAGGTGATATACCTTAGTGGCTACATTAATAAGCTACTTAAACTAGATCCAGCTGACCTGTATTGTATTATTATTTTTTAACTGATTTGTGAAACAGGTATATCCACTAGGCACAAATACCTTTTCTTGAGACAGCCCAGAAGTACTGCCTGGTTAAGAGGTTTGCATGGAGTCATATAGGCTGTAAGTGGAGAATGAGGGAATCAAACCCTAGACAAAGCTCACTAGCAGCTTGTAGACCATTCATACTAAATGGTGACACAAACCGATATGAGTACAAGAAACTTCACTTATGTCCTCTGTGATGTTGGGTAAGTCAGCTGACCAGATAAGACCTTCTACTAAATAAATAAACCACTGTAACACTATCCTGCAGTAGAGATACGAAGGTAGAGGCTTAGTATGTGTTGTTGGCGGACATGAAACAAAATACTGCTACAGCAGACTGTATGAATTTATATACGTATGCAAACATGTGTAGACAAAATGGATGCATTTTCTCCAAAATGATACGTTGTAGAGTGAGGTTCATATTGTATTACAACGAAGAAGGAAATACTATCTTATTTTCAGTCAAATGATATTTTTTGTGGGGATAGTCTATATTCCCTGGGGGTAACAATCTCTACCATTAGGTCATATGTCACATGGTTTAACAAGATGGATAAAAATAGCAGTACTCTGTCAACGCTGATATGAAGGCATGCTCCAAATGAGTTTCCCTTTCCATATGTGCAATCTGGATGATGTAAGTACCAAGACCCCCCCCACAAGTAACACAATTTTAAAATTATTTTAGTTGTTCATTATTTCCAGTAGGTCAGCATTCTATTTAGATCATTTTATACTCCACCCTGGTGTATCCCACCCCTTAGTCATTAATGAACTGAACATTGCAAAGCAATGAATTCATAGCTGATAAGAAAACATGTGCACAGTAAAACCAATATAAACGGTGTTTACTTCATTTCTGCTGCAAACATGATAGAACACTATACATCACACTGCTTAAACAAATTACAGCACATCAGTTAAAGTCTATTAATTTACTTAATTTTGTTTACTCAGAACTTGGCAAAACAGTTACAATTTTTTCCCAAGAAAGACAAGATTATTACACAAGGCAGTTTAGGGAAAAACAGAATTACAGAAATGTACTGCAGGTAGAACTAAGTGTTGCTAAGAGGGAAATTAATCTGACATTAAAATAATATAAGGTAGATGTACATGGTTGACAGAAATCACTGCACAATAATGCATATTCTCATGTCTACTGTTACTGTTTGTATTATCTTCTTTATGATATATATATAACCTAGTAACTGACTTTCCTTCCAAAATCACAAACTTCTCTTTGGATGTCATAGTCTGTCAGAACAGAATGAAAAGTATGTCCTGAAGAGAACTGCAACCTCAAATGGTGGAAATGCATGAAGTGTTGACACTGAGTGAGAAATATGTTGACTCAATGTCTTAAATTGTATAAGCTATAGTGAGTGAGGACATCAGTGCTACCTTATGTATTTTACCTCCTCTGCCATTATGTTGTCAGCTTTTCTGTGTAACACAACTACATGGTAATATGCTTTTCCCTTTCTGTACATGGAAGTCCCCATGTATTTCATTGCATTTAATATTTTGTTGCTTGACTGAGAGAGCTAATCCAAAAGAATTAGTTTCAGCACTGACAAGGACTGAATTATAAAAAAGGCAGATGCTGTTAAACATCTGCTATGTAATACCAAGATGTAAAGGTCAACAAAAGATAAAAAAAATAATTTATATAAGAAAAGTTGCTGAAATTCAGCTTTTCTGCAGCAGACTGTCTATGGAAAGCTAGGTATTAAAACATATACATTTTGCATTTTAGCTGACATGCTCAGAGTTTTAAATGCCGTTAATACTCGAAATTGAAAACATATATTTTGCATCACACATTGATCTTCCTAACAGTACTAGAGCCTATGCATCACTCTAAATGCTTTGTATTTTCCTTTTGAATTTGTTATACCCCCCAAAATGGTATGACAGGTCTGGCATATTTTTTTCCCTTGTGCCCTGATGCATGCCGATCATCAAGTTCCTTCCCCATTTTTTTCCCATACAATAAGAGCCAGTCCATTTGTTCCCAAGGCTTACAGTGAGAGCCTTAGGGTGTATTTGTTCTGTTATTTATTATTTATTTATCTGACATTTGATCACTGGGAAAAGTCCAACTGAGCAGAAACACTTTTAGTGGAGGCCTGGGGAGGAAAACACCAAAACATGCAAATTAGTAAGGGTACACAAAATTAGAAGTTATCAAATGCAATTAGATATCAGCATCAGTTAGCTAAGTACTAAAATGAAATAAGAGCAATGTACGTTGAGGACAGACACGTTTACTTACATATTTTTGCTTATAGCTAGAGATAGTTAGGTGAAAGGTGGATGCAGAAGATGCAGATGGGTTGGGTATAATATTTATAATAAAGCTAGCAGGACAGTATAGACAGGAGAGTGAGGAAAATGCCAGGTGGGGGCACTGAATAAGTATGAATTCCAAGAATTAGGTGAGAGCTGATCTGCCCTTTCATGTCTTGGTGAGAAGAGAGTCAAACATGGAGGCAGGCCATCACTGCGACTGGAGTGTGTCTACCTTCTTGCCAATACCTTACTTCCTCCTTCATGGTGGCTGGGGACTGTGCCAAATGTTTCTGTCTGGTCAGGTACCATCTGTGTATCTTCAAATACCCCAGAAGAAACCCTCTGAAGTGATGCTGATATTTAATTGCATTTGATAGCTTCTGTGCAGCATCATACCTGCCGTGGCTGTAACCTGACAACATCCTACTTCACCAGTACAGGCCAACAGTGCAGTGGTGTTAGTCACATCCTGTCTTCAGGACAGGTAAAGCTAGTTTTCACTACTCGATCCTACCCTCCCTGGCTGACCCTACCAGGGTCAGTGCCATTAAACAAATTAGAGCCACCTTGGGTATAGTCAGGACATGGACTGCTAAAAGTGCTGACATGCTGATGTTCCTGTAATGAGCATTTCAAAGACAACAGAAGACTGCAGAGAGGAAACAGAAGATTGTAAAACCCTCTTCTATCTGGATCCTGACTAATTCAGTGTACTAGTAAGGACTTCAACAGTTTCATAGAAACAAGTCTTCAGTGCACCAGCTGCTGTGAGAGTAGAGGATTCTATGTGCCAGCTACCTGAGCGTATGTTCCAGTGAAAGATCAGCGTGTCTGATTTTGATTGGTTGACTTCTGAGGTGGGGGCATAGATTTGATTTTATTGGGTGGCTTCTGTTGGTGCACAACCTTTAGACTTTAAATAGTGGGAGGCTCACAATGTTTGGTGCTTCGTGATGATGATGATGACGATGATGATGTGCAGTAGCACTGATCAGTGTAAATCCTACTGCATAGGTAGTACAAGAATCTAGTTTATATCAGGTAAGGCAACCTCTCCATCCTTGTTTTACATTATATACATTTCAATGCCTCTTCTCTATCTCACTAACTACTGCTTATTGCACTATTGTGATTTATTTTAGTGTTCAGCTTGAACTCAATACATTTCAGAGTCTTATTCGTCAGCCTTACTCTATTTGCACAACTTGTTGTGACTTTTTGCTTCCTAGAGTAATACTAGTTGCTGATAGTTATTGTCCTTCAGCTGCTACACTTATTACAAGGCTGTACTTATCATATTCTTCCTTTTTGATACACCTCTAAATCCTAGCATTATCTCATTGTATATTTAGTCTTATTATTTATCTTCCCCTTTATATCTGAACTTCACCCAACCCCTTTGCTATCTTTATTTAAATAACTAACTAGCTTACATCTGCTACCATAACAGCAGTCTCCCTATCTGTAGTTCACTGCTGTACTTAATCCAAACTAAGTGACTAATCTGCACTTACCACCACTATAGCTAGTATTTTCAGTCAGTACCTTACCCTACCTATGAAGCCACAGAGTGGTCATTTTGTTTTCTTGGCCATCCCAGTCTCCATAGGCATCTTGAAGCAGTATAGCAACTGGCTCGTGTTTACTAATAATCCATCATTATTACCTGTACAAAGTCTATCAGTGAGAGATGCATTTACACGCATCAAGTACAGGCACATCACTTGGATCTTGTTATTAAATTTAAAACCACATAGCTGACGTAATAAAAAGAAAAAAAACATTCAGTGAGAGATGCATTTACATGCATCAAGTACAGGCACATCACTTGGATCTTGTTAGTAAATTTAAAACCACATAGCTGACGTAATAAAAAGAAAAAAAAACATTCAGTGAGAGATGCATTTACATGCATCAAGTACAGGCACATCACTTGGATCTTGTTAGTAAATTTAAAACCACATAGCTGACGTAATAAAAAGAAAAAAAACATTCAGTGAGAGATGCATTTACATGCATCAAGTACAGGCACATCACTTGGATCTTGTTAGTAAATTTAAAACCACATAGCTGACGTAATAAAAAGAAAAAAAAACATTCAGTGAGAGATGCATTTACATGCATCAAGTACAGGCACATCACTTGGATCTTGTTAGTAAATTTAAAACCACATAGCAGCCGTAATAAAAAGAAAAAAAACATTGAAGTCCCCCAAGGGACAAGAGAGGGCAAGTCAGCCACACATCACACAAGCTCACTGGTCACTTAGGTACACCAATATCCATGTCTATTACTGTCACAACAGTACATATTGTTAAAAGGAAACACCAATATAAATAGGCAGCACCCTTAAGATACGCAGAATTTACAGCTATAACAGATAATAATAGCAGAAAGGTTCCAGTTATTGGTGACCTCCATTGTCAGGTATATGGGCTCTACAATGACCCAGAAAATATGATCATTCTCTTGTTATTGTTCCAGTTGGTGTTAACAGTCTTAGGTGCTCCTCCTTGGAGGAGATGCAGATTAACACGATGATGCTGTCACTGAGTGTTTTTAAGAAGGGGAATTTCCGTGTGTTGAGTAGAATCCTACCCTTGCCTAAAATGATACCTAAATACAAATCAATCATCACTGGCTTCAATGACTGTCTGTATAAATGGCATCATTCTAGGACATCCAGTTTGTGACAGCCTAGGAGAATCTTTATTATGTATTTATTTGCTTTTGTTTACAAGAAGGTTTGACAGGATATGATACACACTGGGTTAGATACCCCTTTTTTAGAGGAGGCCTGAGGAAGAAAAGCTCCAGAAAATTATTACAATAAAATAAACATTCAGTACCTACATGTTGCACTTATTAATAATTTTTATACAGAATAAGGAAACATTCAATACATACATGCAGCGTGTAATAGAAAATTTTACACAGAATGAGAAATAACATGTTGAAAAGCATGCAGGTGGCTTTAGGTAGCATTTTTACATTGTCTGAATAATGGGATTTAGGAAGAAGTCCGATACAAATGTACAGTAACTTGACAGAGACCTTTTTGCAGAGAGAATTACATGAACAATATCATGTGGATAGTAGCCTGAGAGGCAGTAGCATGATATAGTCCTATTTACATAGATAATATCACTTGGGAGCATGTTTATGGTAATGATCTAGCTAGAGAAGGTGTTTCATTATGAGTGGAGGAAGGTCCTATATTATGTTTTAACAGGTGCATTTGTTAACGGGAAGTCTAGTTATACTAAGTGCTGATAGTGCCAACGAAGAGGGCTTCATCTAGGAATGTCCAACATATTAGTCTTTTGTAGAATGGGATAACTAGACAGAGAGAGACTAATATTGTCTCAAAGTACTGTTAGGCTGTGCAGCACATATTTGGAAGTAGTGAATACTGGGAATTGTTTTATTAGAGGGTTGATATTTACTCTGCAAGAGATGAGCACTGGCAAAGGCATGAGTTATTAAGGTGATGTTTTCTGGTTATTTTGAAGCTGTGAATGGGTAGTAATGTGTGTAATTGTTGTTGAGATATTTTTTCAATGTTTAGATATACTTTTAGAGAAAATAGCTTTGCCATGGTAAATAGATCTTCCTACTTCACTAGGGATGGCCCACACCTTTCCTTCATGTATTTCACATAGTGGCAAACCCCCTTTCCATTCCCTATTTCAGTCTATGGAGAGCAGTCCTTCTATTCTTGGGGGGGTGGTTAATTAAGTAGCACTCATTCAGGACCACAAGTGCAACTGGCAGTATATCTTTATTTATTAGAGAGTTCATACCAATGTGCTTCATCCCAAATGACATAGATCACACTGAATAAAGCTAATTTGTAATTTATTGGTAATAACAGATCCCTTTGTATGTCCCTGCAGGAACATAATGAATACGTGAACATGCTCCCCCAGCTGGAGCATAAACCAAACAACCTTGTATTAGGAGACTTTATATATCTCATTGTCATGTGATCTACCTACATATCATCAACTCCAGATCCTGGACCAAATAGTTAATCTCCCTACCTGAGGTCCAAACCTTGTGGACCTTGTCTTAGCTAACTTCCCTGCCCTCTACTTTTTCTCACAAGTATTCCCTTACTTAGTTAAATCGAATAATTTGTCCATTTCCTTCTGTTTTAAGACTGGCCAGTTTTAATAACTTATCCATATAAAGGATATTCAGCAATGACATCCTATTAGATTTTATCAACCTTTAAACAATTCAGTCACCCAGAAACCCTGAACGCAGGTACCCTAGCTTTAACCATGGAATTGTGTGACTTGTTACATCACTGTATAGAGAAACTGCCTCCTTCTGTCAAAAGAAAAAACAATAGAGGCATCAGTGTCCAATCTGGTACAATAATGAAACCAACAAATTATATAACAGAAAACACGACTTCCTAGTTTTATATAAATCTTTCTCTCTCCAACCTGATAAAACAAAACCTCCAAATTAAAGAACTCAAGAGCCTATGAGGAGCATCAAGGCTGCCGATGAGCATAAGATAGCCAACAACACTAAGGACAAGTACTAGAAAATTATTACGGGAATAATTGCTCTACCAGCACTTGTCTTACATATAAAACAGTGTAAACACTACATATCAGACAGTGTAAACACCTTGCAATTTTCAAATTGAAATTACATGAATGGATGGGATCCTGTAATTTCATTCTAGGACTTACTGGCTACAAACTGTTAATTTTATCATACTAAACATTATCACATCTCAATTCTCTGTATTCCTTCTTACTCCATTTTCTGCATCATCTGCCTGTTCCCTTCCCTTCCCAAGCTGAAAATATTATGTCTATATCTTCCAAATTAACTCTGCCTCCTGCCATCATCTTTCAAACTATTAGTTTACTTTCAAGGATTTTTCTTCTACAGGATTTTTTGTTAAACCTGCAGTGGTTGATATATTGCTGACTTATTATAAACCTATGAACCTTCATTCTATGCCACATGACTTGGCTCAATTGTATTTGTTTTATAACTAAGGATCCTTTATCCCACAATGCACATTCTGTCACCATAAGATTAAATCAATAATATGAAACATTGCCTTTATGCCTGTCTTCCTGTTCACTTACAACAATTAACATTGCTTTTTGAACTGATTTTTGGTAAAAGAATTAGTTTATCTGTTGTTAATTACTTTATTTAATTTGAGTTAATAGTTGTCATCCAAATAACATTTTAAAGCACATCTACTCACTGAGCACAAAATTTCCTCCATGTAGAATTTGCTTTCTTCCCTGCAAAAAGGATCTTTATAAAGCCACATGTAAGGGAAGTATGATTTAGTTAAATCTTCCTTTGTGTGGGTATGTTGTTCATTCTACTCAATGACAATACAATAGTTTAGTGATAAGAGCTCTGTCTGTCCCACCAAAACTCCTTGCCCTATACCTCTATAATTGCCTCTTTCTTTTCTTCTCACTATACCACTCTAAATCAACAGCTTCCAACCATATATCTACACCTGCTTTTACTTAGCAACCTTCTAGCCATCATTACCCAGTTTACATACTACAAGATCTGCACCTAAACCACCTCTCAAAAAATCAGCCCCCAAACCTCCTGCCCCCTCCCCCATTTGGCCATCCGTATGTACTACTGGCACCATACTATTAAAAAAAACACGAACTGTTGCACCCCCCAAAAAAAACAAACCATAACATGACAAAACCAAAACACCTTTGTTAATTTCTAATATAAGAAATACTACCTACTATCCCAGCAAGCTAACAGTAAGTGGTGACATACACCCCAATGCTGGCCCAAACTCTACCTCCTTACAACACTCCTACAACCTCAACCACCATACTCATTACCAAAATACCAACTGGACCCAACCTGTCCCCCAGCCCAAACCCTATCTCCCTACAACATTCCTACAACCCCAACCACCAAACGCATTGTCAAAATACCAACTGAACCCCATCTTTCCCCAAACCCAAACCCTACCTCCCCAAAACACTCATACAAACCCTAACCACTGAACACATTAACAAAATACCAACTGAACCCAACCTGCCTCCCAGCAACAACACACCCAAACATCCTCCTCCAACCTACAAATTTACAATACCAATACCCACAATGTCTGTAATAAAATATCTGAACTT
The DNA here is from genome assembly GCF_019279795.1 of Protopterus annectens. Classification (NCBI taxonomy): domain Eukaryota; kingdom Metazoa; phylum Chordata; order Ceratodontiformes; family Protopteridae; genus Protopterus; species Protopterus annectens. The sequence goes on from NC_056733.1 coordinate 1,038,951,848, forward strand.
TACACATGGATAGAATTTTACCATCCACATGTTCTAGTTATCACACAAACTTGGTTAAGACCAGAAATTAAAGATGAAGAAATAATACCCCCTATCTAAAGTATCATTAGAAAAGTCTGTAATGGTAAATGGGCAGGTGGTGTGACTATAATCTGTCAAACCACTCTTGAACTATATGTGCACCATCTAAGTATGCCTCAAATTAAAATGGAAGAAATGCTAATTGCCAAACTCATCCTAAGTAACTAGAAATCTGTAGTCATAGCAGCTGCTTATATCCTCCATCCCCAACAGTCACTGAAGCTATAGAAAACATCTTAAACTGGTTTACCGCAAACATCAAACAAGAAACAGTACTACCTGGAGACCTCAACCAAGACTGGACCACAAACAATAACAACCCCCCCCCCCCCCACACACACACACATAATATAAACCTCTTGAGTTTCACTCAGCTTGTTAAGGAACCAATCTGAATTGACAAACAATCCAAAAGAGCATCCAGTCTTGACTGCATAATAACTACCCACACCAAAATAATTAAAATAGCTGGCATAAGTGATCACCACCCCATCTATATCTGCAGAAACCACCATAAACAAACTAAACTGATACATTTAAACTTTATAAAAAAAACTCACAAAACCTGGCAAAAACATTTTCAGTGACACCCTTTAACAATGTAACTGGGAGCCCCTCAAGCACCTGCACTAGATGAGGCTGTCTCCTGTTTCAACAATTCCTTTACCACTATATTAAATCAGCAAGTCCCATTTATATATAAAATAGTCAGTTCAACTACTACCCCCCTGCTAATGTCAGACCAGAATATGTATGAAAGAAAGGGGCAAGAAGTAGGAACAATGGCACAAAGAGAGAACCCAAGCTAGCCTAGAAACTTATTGCCATCACAGAAACCTAATAAACACTCAAGTTCTCACTATCAAAACTCTACTAACCAGATTAACCCAAGCAAAAAGCTCAAAAAATTCTGGAAAAATATAAAGAACCTCCTAAAACAAGGCAGAAAATCCACCCTAACCCTTTCCCATTTGAATCCAACAATATCATAACAGAAAACTTCAATAACCATTTCATATCCTGCATCTTTCTCAAGTTATCTCTTCTCAATACGTTTCTCCTATACATAGCCCCCATACTAATCAAGTTATAATCCAATCAGCTCTGCTAACTTGACCGGTCCTATAATAAAATTGCAAATGCCGTTGATAATCATTATAGGACATACCCTTGCCTAGCACTAAAGAATTTTCAGTGGCTAGAATTGAGGCACTATTTAACCTTTTCACAGCTTCTCACAACGTATAAGCTCATACATGACCCAGACAAATGCCCAAGTATAAGCAATCTTAGGTTAGTGTGTGTCTGGTGGATGTTCTGTGGTTCTGTCTTACTATATTAGTAAAGTGAGTACATGCAAGCAAAGCACTGCTGAGTGTTTGTATCATGCCATCAAGTCCGAATGCTTTGCTTAAGCGCTCAAACCAACACTGCATACTGTCAAAACTGAACATAGTACTACTGACTGAAAACCCAGTGTTTACACAGAGTTGGCAAAGTACACCTTTCAAATTTCTGTAAGGCACTTCTTCTGGTGAGATTGAGAAGTATTTCATAATATATCTTTAATTTTTCTATAAACTGGATAAAATTTCACTAAATATTAAATCATTGCCACATAACTTGCATTTATTCTTAACCAATTTTTTCATATTATATCTAATTTGTTATAATTATTTAAACTGGAAATATTTTTGTTTTATTTCTGAGGATTGTAAAATTATTGTTCTTAAAATGTTTTGAAATACTTAGAAGGTTTTCTCCGCAGACCTCCACTGAAAATAGTATCTTCCCAGTCAGACTTTCCCAGTAATAAAATGTTAATAACTAACTAACTAACTAACTAACTGACTGACTGACTGACTGACTAACTAACTAACTAACTAACTAACTAATAGAAACAAAACAAAAAAATGCACTACACTAAGAAAATTACTTTCAAAAACTGCAGATACAACAAATAAGCAATCCTGAAGTAAAACAGGGCCACGTGGTTGAATCTGTAAAACAAGCAATAAATTCTAAGAAATAAGTCAGTGAACCAAATAAGTCGTAACCCAGCATGCAAAATAAGTACCGAAAATTGTGCAGATGAAACAGACATTTATTTTTCTGATTCAGTCAGTATTCTGCATGGTTCCAGTTTTTCAGATTAGCCATCATATTTTTTCTTATACAGTTGAAAAAATAATATGGCATGCATATTACCAATTACTCTGCCTGAAATATTGATATTCAAATGTAGTTTGCCAGAAAACTGGAAGCAATGGTTGCTGAAATTTAGTCTTTAAGGTGGTGCAAGTCTAAGTTAGTACTTTCTTTCACCTAGATGGGGGATAATGTCAATGTCATCAAAAGTATTTTTATCTTGCTACAATACAATAATCTGATGTGAGCACTAGAAAAGACAGATTGGAGCAGTATTGTTAGCCCAACAGGAACTTTCCATATATTCATTTGTTTTTTCACTAGGTAGCAAGGGTGACATGTTGGCCAAGGGTGAAAATCAAACCCTGTGCCTTGTGGCTCTGAGTTGTCTTTTAGTAAGAAGCAAAACATCTATCTCTGTGGGGCAGAGTAAAATTAAAAAAAAAAAAATTATCATATGGCAGCAAAGAAACTAATGTGTGCATGATGATGCAGTTAAAATGAGGACTATTCAGTTCCATAATTACCTTTTGTTCAAGGTGTGATTATAAGTATGGAAAGAAGAGAATGCAAGAAATGTGAATTGTCTAACCATTCGTTTATTTGCAAATCTAGAGAAAAAAAGATGTCTTACAAGTACCGGATTCAGATAAAACTGCAGACTGTTAAATCATCAATTTTAAGAAGTGTCTGTCTGTCCTCTGTGACTAAAACAAGTCTCAACATCAGATCTCCTTGTGGATGTAGCTGGTGTGCATGAACTGTGTGCATTTTCTTCTTTGGATACAGAAACTCAGCAGTATTGTCATTGTAAATGCCACACAACTGAATGATTGAGCATACATGGTGAAATCTCATATTAAGATTGGTACAGGAGTAGTCTGCAACATCATATCTGCCAATGCATTCCAAGAAGTAGGCTTGAAGTGGTCTTTACCCGAGTATAAAGCTTCACCTCTGGTTCATTTTGGTCACTGGTTGAAATCACTGAAATAAACTGTGTGCACTGGATGCATAAAAACAAAAATAACAATTTGTTTCCAGCTGTATCAAACTAGCAATACGATATATTGGTCAGCTTAATATGTGAATTCCTAGCATGAATAAATGAATTCACAGTGCACAGATGCAATGGAAAAGCACCAAAGGTTGCTATGCAGCCAGTCAAAATGATTTGCAGACTCACAGAACCTTGACTTATATATCAGTGAAAAAGATTATTCACAGAATTGCAAAGGTATTCATCTGTGGACTTGTGAGGCAAAAGATATTCTTGTAGTGCAATCTGTTATGCTAAAACAGAAAGTGTAGTGAGCAGTAGTGGTAGAAGACAGAATTCAAACAAAACTTTGAACTCTATTGAATATTTTTGGACAAAATAGTGATTTATTTTCTGGTCTTGACAATTTATTATAAGAATGTGTCAACAGTCTTGAATAAGTAGTAGGTAGCAGACTCATGTTTGGTGCAGAAGACTTTGGTTTCTTTTCCCAGTTTAGGTAGTTGGATTGTTGTCACTGCATTGCAGTGTAAGGGGGTACTAGACCTCTCAGTGTGGTGCAAGGGGGTGCTAGACATCACTGTGTAGTGTAAGAGGGTACTAGACCTCTCAGTGTAGTGTAAGGGGGTGCTAGACATCTCAGTGTAGTGTAAGAGGGTACTAGACATCTCAATGTAGTGTAAGGGGTACTACACTTCTCAGTGTGTCATTCTTTGTATGAGGTGTTAAACTGAGGTCATACGTTGGTGGTTGCTCAGGTGGATGTAAAAGATCTCATGGCATCTATCCAAAAGAAAAGAAGACGTTTCCAGATGCTCTGGTCAAATTTCCCCTAGTAGTATAAATGCCACCTTGGTTCTCCCTGAAAATAGGCCATTAGCCTACTGGGACTAACTTTGTCAACAAAAGATAAATAAAATAAATAAGATGTGGAGCTGCAAGTGCTAAAATATCATGCTGTCATGATTGCTATTTGAGAAGAAAAAAGCTTAATAAACCACCGTGATGTACTACACTTTCTGAGATGAAGTAAAGGTGTTAGAGGGACTGCTGTTTAAATCCAGCAAAGTGATCCTCACTTGTATAACACAATGTTGAATAGGACACCTGTGCATTGTTGAGTATAAAGAAATGGCACATAATATAATCTTTTGACTTAGTATGTCTCATCAGAAAGAACTTAATGGTTAAAACCTGTTCTATGATAGTAACACTAAAGTCAGTTTGATACCTTATAAAAACAGGGATGGCATGGAGTAATTTAACTGCCGGTGTGTCATTTCAGGGGCAGTCATTATCTTTTCTGTGCTGTGTATCATTCAAAGTGCCATCACAGCAGCACTGACTCCACACTTATACTTAACCATTGTCCTCACACAAACGATGACACCCAATCAAAGGTTAGCTCCGTTCCTCCCCAGTCATCTCACAAACCTCTCTACCTTCAACTACATTTTTTACTTATACTCACACTTCCTCCTGCCTTACTTACTCTCTTTCACATTTCCATTCACTCTTTTTTATATAGTTTTATTGGACACTCATTTTCCCCCATCAAGAATATATGATACCTGTGGATGTAAAAGAATATATAACATCTGCATACTTTTCTCTGTGTGCCTCTCACTCTCCCCTCCTCATAAATCCCTTCAAAATACTTTTTTTTTATTTATTCTGCTATCAAACTCACTCTCATACCTCCATCTTGCAGCTTTACCAGTCTTTGCTTAACACCCACCTCATATACCTGAAATCCTCAGCTATTCCAGCATACCCACTAACATTTTCTCCAAACTACAGCCATCCACCATAATTGTCCAACACGTTATACCTCCCCACAACTGTCCTACACCAACCAAAATGTTTCCTTGGCAACTTCGTATACCGCTTCTTCTGTGACTCACACACCTAACATCCTTTCATTAACATCTTCAAATTAGCACTTTCAAGTATGGTTGTCTAACTCAAAATCAAACTCAGTATCGTTTCCATATCACACGTAGCCTAATTAGCTTATCCACTAATCACCTTTTCAAACCAAACCATATCTTACAAGCCCATTCTCTACAGACTTGCTGTAAAACAAAAAATTAAACACAAGCTTTCCATACCTCAACTTTTCTTACTCACTTAACCTCTGTGGACATAGTCATCCAAACCCAGGCCTCCTTCATCCATCACCAAAGGATTGCCAAACTGCTGCAGGCCTTCTCCATCCTTCACAAAATATTAGCCAAACTACTACTACACATACATCCTGCTCATTATTCCAAGTCTCTAAACCCAGTAGCCTGCAGCTTTATAACATTAACCTCAGAAGGATTAGAAACAAACTCCCAGAAGTCCACGTATGGATTGTTCTCCACTCCCCAGACATCAAGGTTAGAACTGAAACCTGGCTAAAATAAGGTAAAAAAGATGAAGAGATGCTACCACAAGGGTATAACATGCTTAGATTAGACAGAACAAACAAAACAGCAGAGGTGTGGCAATAATCTGCAATAACACCCTCCAGTTATCCCAGTCTACTTATAGCCCCCAGCTAATAAAATAATAAAACTGCTGGGTTTCTTGTATCCTCAATTCAAATTAACAATATAAGACCTTGCACATCATTGTTATCTACAAAGCCCCTAGTAACAGCATAGATACTACAGAGGGAATCCTCTCATGGAGATAAGCAAATATCATGTAATAAACTATAATACCAAGGGACTTTAATATAGATTGGAAAACTATTATTAATGTCTATAGCAATAGTATAATCAATTTATATGGCTTCACTCAATTCATCTCCATTCTTACTAGATACAGTAAAACCAGTGATAACAGCCCCGCTATTAATTCCCAAAACCTCTGTCTCCCCCCTGACTACTTAAGTGATCACCTCCCCACTTTTACACTTAGGCAACTAAACTATCCCATGAAACACCACTGCTGTAGCCTAGTATGTAAACTCACATCTTTCCATAAAGATAATTTCCTGGCCAGCTTAAGATACATTAACTGGAACCATTTTCCTATTCTTTATACTTTCATATTCTCCCTTTAGATAACACTGTCATGTAATTTAATAATACATTTCTCTTCATCCTAAATTAATGTGCCTCGCTAAGAAGTAAAAGAGTTAAAGCAAAGCCTGCACTGTGGTTAACCTGAACAAAAAACAAAATGATAATAAAAGAAAGAGACAGAGCTTGGAATACTTGGAAGCAAACTAAAACTCATTCCAGCCTCCAAAACTGTAAAAACTCAAAAAACTCTGAAAACACAACAAAATACATGACCAAGCGTTACAAAAAACACACTATACAAACTTCAAATGCACTGAGCAAAACAACCCCAAATTTTGGGTCCTCCATCAGCAAACTTACACTTCCTGGCTACACAACCCAACTAACCCCTTTTGCTAACTACCCTAATGTGCTGCACTTCCAGCCAGCTCAATACATTTTATTAACACAATAACAGCTTTCCTCTTAAGCAGGTCTCCCACCTGTAACACCCCACTCCCCCGCAGGGTCAACAAATAATCCCAGCATATTTGATTTTGAACTCATTTCCACATCCGCCACTAGGAAATACCTTCTCAAACTCAAGTCAGCTGCACTTGCCCCAAAATATGTCCTACCAGAACATATTAAATTAATAGCAGACACCCCAGCTTTCTCATTCTCCATCCTAATAAACCATTCCATCACAGAAAACTACTTCCCTAAAATGTGGAAAAGATCTTATATCCTGTCCCTTCACAAAGGCGCCACCTCTACTGATATCTCCAATTACAGGCCAATAACCATTCTGACCCATCATCTAAAGTCTTAGAAAAGTGCAAACAATACCAGCTACTTAAATTTGTTTCATAGATTCATAGATTCATGGACTGTTACTAGGCTAATGACACAAGGGGGTCTTTCTAAGCCTAGCCACGTTTTCCTTAAAAAATAATGATGTCCTGTATCCAAACAGGGCATTGTGGGCCAGGAATTTATAAGCTACTTTAGTCCATTAGGGGCATGGGTGCCAGGCCTGGTGAAAATTTCTTATTCCCCATCCACTGGTCTAGGTTGTGCTTAAACTGGGTAATAGGCAAACTCAGCTTCATAGGGATGGGAAGCTTGTTCTATAGCAGGGGCAGTCTCTGAGACACATATATGACTCTCCAGCATGTTCTGTTTAAGTCGCAGACAAAATTCAGGTCCCTAAATGTATTTCTGGTACTCTTTGACTTACAAACAATTTACTAAGATCCATGCAAAACAGTTTCTGGGCATACCAAAACATTAAAACAGGTCTACTCAGCTTTGTTGCCACCATCAACAGTTATATAAATGCAAGGAACATGGTAGCAGAACTTTTTCTTTATTTATCAAAAGGTTTTGTCAGCCAAAATCTACTATATAAACTCTCCTGATTAGGATTACAATACTCATCTCTCTCCCAGTTCAACAGTTACCTCAGTGATAGACTTCAAGCTGTAAATTAAGAAAATGACATATCACCATTTCTCTCAGTGCACATATGGGTGCCTCAATGATCTGTCCTTTATCCTTTCTTATTCATGTTTTCATAAATGAAGTAAACATGCTACAAGTATTCAGTATGCTAATAATTCCACATTCATCTGCACTGCCAAAAAAAAAAAGAAAAACAACTGCAAACCCAAACACAACAATCCTTCAACTCCATTGAAACATGGCTGTGTAAATCTCAATTATTGTTAAACCCTGTGAAGACCAAAGTCATTCTGTTCACATTCAGCAACACTTTAATGACAAAGCTCTTCAAATTGCATCTTCTGACCAAACCAAAACTGAACTTATAATTCATACCAGATTCCTAGTTATCATCATAAGGGATGCTCTGAAATTTGACCACCACATAAAACAAGCCAGCAACAAAACACACAAAAAAGTGGCATCTTATATCAAGCTAAACCCTACCTATGTGACTAGGTTAGGCAAACTATTGCCCTGACTTTACTGTTACCCTCTCACCAAACAGGCTCCTGCTATATTTGTGAACATGAAAGCAACACAGAAAACATGCTAGAAAAATGCTGCAACAAAATAGCTAAATTTGCAACCGTTATGCCTTATAAATCCTATCATTGCATAGCATTAAAGTAATTAAATTGGTTATAATTACCACACTAGCTAATATTCACACAACTAAAAATTATTCACAGTTTAATTTTCTAACCTGGAAAATGCCAAACACTAAAAAATAGTAACCAGCCTTACTTCCCATCTGGGACTTTTTATTGTATTGACAAATTTTTACTGCAACCAATTAAATCAAACAATACTACAGGTGAACCACTGTATTCCTCTCATGTCCATAAATTTTGGAACTCCATTCTGTCCTCACTCAGACAAACAACTGGAAATCCTTCAAGCTACTATTGAAACAACACCTACAGGTCTCATGGCTTTGCTCTTGCATCACACCTGGCTAATCCTCCTAAACTATGACTATCCAACCTGCTCCATCCTACCATAACATGACCATGTGGCCAGTGATATTCTACCTTATTCTGTACTATTATGTATACTTGGCCACAGACACTCTGTAGCACACTCTCCTCAACTTTATATTGTTCTGAAACTCATTTTATTACTCTCTTACTATTATGAAATATTATTGGTCTAAACTCTGTTAGTTTAAACGCTCATTCTGCTCTATCTTTGAATGATTTATCATATCACTGTATCATGATTACATCTGTGTACTAACATAAATGTAACTGGTCAGTGTTGTAGTTTTCTCACAATTATGTGCTCAAACAATGATTTTCTTTTTGTTTTTTTTTCATTGTATGATTCATTACACTACATGTGTATGTATGTATCTATGAATGTTACTTTCTCATTCTCTGTCTTGTGAAACTTTTCTCCCTGGGACTATGCTGAAAAGGGGTTTTCCCCCCAGTTGGACTTTCCCTGTCAACAAAAGCAATACATGCATGCATGCCCAGAAGTCTTCAAATAACAAGAAACATCTTAAATGCCATTGAGTTGTTGAGTGTATTTTTTTTCATGTTACAAAATCCCTAACAGTCTGGTACCTGATAATGGTCCACAGTTTCCTGGTCAGGAATTTGTTTTATTTTCATAGCACTGAAAGTTGCAGTATATCATTTCTCCATTAAGATATACACATTCTAATGGCAAGTAAAAATAGTTATTTAAACTGTCAAAAATGTTATGAAGAAGTGTGCTGTCCACCACTCTCTATTTCCATTACAAGCATTGGGATTGTCACTTGTTCATTTCTTGAAGGAGAATAGAGACACCGGTATGAATTCTATCCATAAAATACCAATTTTATGGAATGAGGTCAATGAAAGCAACATTTATATTATGACTGATAAGCTAAGAAACTATGTACCACAAAGCCTGGAGAGAATGACAACATTCATAATTGATTTGTCAAGTATTTGGAGACAGCAGGAAGCTGTCTGGTCAACTGAGCCAACATATCAAGATCATACTGTAGAAACCAGAGATGGACAGAGGCTCAGGCATGACTGAATATATTTATACTGTGCAGGAGTGCTCTTAACATAGACTACAGTAGTTTCAGAGAGAATACCAATATGTGACAGCTCCACCCAAGAAATAATTTATATGCCTGTTAAAGAGACTATACCAGAGATGCACAGTTTCCCCTGATCATGGCGCTGTGCTACCTGAATCATGGGATAGTACTGGAGTGACTGTTGAACCAGCTGTAACTTCATGCACTGTCAGAGATTCAGTAGTATTCATATATGGAAGAGCAATTAAGAAGGCTTCCAAATGGAATGACTTTATAATCTGCTGTAAGGAAAAGACTGATTTAAAGAGTTGCTGTTTAACAAATGTAAATACACATAACAAATGTAAATACACATAACAAATGTAAATACTCATAGCATGAAAATAACTGCATTGCTATAATTCTGCAGACGCATCTGAACAATGCAAATGTACAACATGTAATATTCCCAGTGATTAGAGTATTTATCATTCCACGTACGTGTAATGCCCTTTAGCTTAAATGAGAAAAGATGTCATTTACAGTATAGTATATGTCTAAAAAGTGCCCATAAGGCTAGTGCACATGCTGAAAGTCACATGACTATGTCTTGCCTTACACTTGGTGCCATATTATTAAGGACTGTGGATTCATTCAGTCCAAGTGCTGAGTGTTTCTAGTTTGCCATCACATTCGAAATCTATTACTAGGATGAAAGGAAACCTGCACTGCTTTGTGCATCCTTATTAATTGCTCTGTACTGGCTATAAATTGATTGCTTTGTTTAATTAATAATACTTCTCCTCAGCTTATCCTCTATTTCTCTCCTCTTACTGAGCCATCTCATCCTACCTTGATTGAATAATAGCTCATAAAAATCTGTCCAACTCTCCCAAACTCCTGTCTGTATGCCGCACATCACACCAATCCTATTTAATGATGCTCCTCTTCTTTACCCCAAATATCAGAAACATAGCTGGTTTAACCAGTGCCCTGGGTCAGTATTATTTCCCCACCCCTCAAAAAAGCAGCTTATTACAGCCAGCTCTTCTACTGAAAAGCCAACAAAAAAATGGACGTTCCTTTTATTGGCACACCGACCAAGTGGCCAGATGCCCCCCACCCTCCTGCCCCATCCACTCAGGTCACATTTTTGTGCCCTACCCCAACTTTCTGTCAACATATTTTATTTTAAAAAAGTAATCATTTCTTCATGTAAACTGTAGCAAACAGTTGTTGCAGTTTATATTCTGCTTGCAAGGAGTGCTACAATGCTCAGTGCTTGGGTTTTTAGATTTTGATTAATTTTTTTTTTTTTACTTTTAAACTGTAGCAAACTACTTGCTACAATGTAGCAAGTATTTGCTACAGTTTAGACCACACATGGAGTGGTACAGTGCTCAGGTTTGACTATAGATACATTAAAGAAAGATCAGGATCAGCTGATCGTACCCCAAATACTTTGTACCTGTGACAGTTACCCCTCTCACCCCACCCTAGGTATGCTACTGCCAAATATAAACTGATCAACTCCATTTCAACTGAAAACAAAATAAAAGTAAGCTGAAAATACTCACAAAAAAGCTTTTTTAAGCTTTGTTATTTCATTAAATTTATATTTTATTGGTCTACTCTGCCATGTTTGACTATTTGCTCCTGTTTCTACATTGGTTTTATTGTGGCTAACCAGTCTTCATCCTACATCTTGCTTTTGTTACATGCCTGGATTACCTAACACAAGCCTGAGATTCTTGGTAAAAATCGAAACTTGGTTTAAACTTGGTTTAAACTCAAATACACCCCACAGTTATAATATCATCCATAATGATCATATATAGAGGAAAAATTGTGGTATCGGTTAACTATTTCCCAACAACTACTAAATTTCTCCTTACAACAAACCAATACCAAAATTCAGTTGAGCAGAGCTCCTTATTATTTTCTTTAAAATAAACAAATATAAGCAAATATGTATTACTGTCCTTTACTTCCCTACTGGCAAAAATACCACAAGAAAAAAATACTACTAGGTGATGTTAATATCAGTAGGTTGGACAAAGACTCTAACTGTCCTAATCCAGCCTGAAGTTATACATGTTTGTACAATTATCCCTCCCTTTATAGATACTGTCAATAACACCCAACAAGTCTCCCTTTATAGATACTGTCAATAACACCAAACTAGTCTCCATTTATAGATACTGTCAATAACACCAAACTAGTATCCCTTTATAGATACTGTCAATAACACACAACTAGCCTCCCTTTATAGATACTGTCAATAACACCAAACTAGTATCCCTTTATAGATACTGTCAATAACACACAACTAGCCTCCCTTTATAGATACTGTCAATAACACCAAACTAGTATCCCTTTATAGATACTGTCAATAACACCAAACTAGTCTCCCTTTATAGATACTGTCAATAACACCAAACTAGTATCCCTTTATAGATACTGTCAATAACACCAAACTAGTCTCCCTTTATAGATACTGTCAATAACACCAAACTAGTCTCCCTTTATAGATACTGTCAGTAACACCAAACTAGTCTCCCTTTATAGATACTGTCAATAACACCAAACTAGTATCCCTTTATAGATACTGTCAATAACACCAAACTAGTCTCCTTTATAGATACTGTCAATAACACCAAACTAGTATCCCTTTACAGATACTGTCAATAACACCAAACTAGTCTCCCTTTATAGATACTGTCAATAACACCAAACTAGTATCCCTTTATAGATACTGTCAATAACACCAAACTAGTCTCCCTTTATAGATACTGTCAATAACACCAAACTAGTATTTCTTTATAGATACTGTCAATAACACACAAGTAGCCTCCCTTTATAGATACTGTCAATAACACCAAACTAGTCTCCCTTTATAGATACTGTCAATAACACAAAACTAGTCTCCCTTTATACTGTCAATAATACCAAACTAGTCTCCCTTTATAGATACTGTCAATAACACCAAATTAGTCTCCCTATATAGATACTGTCAATAACACCAAACTAGTCTCCCTTTATAGATACTGTCAATAACACCAAACTAGTCTCCCTTTATAGATACTGTCAGTAACACCAAACTAGTCTCCCTTTATAGATACTGTCAATAACACCAAACTAGTCTCCCTTTATATATACTTTCAATAACACCCAACTAGTCTCCCTTTATAGATACTGACAATAACACCCAACTAGTCTCCCTTTATAGATACTGTCAATAACACCCAACTAGTCTCCCTTTATAGATACTGTCAATAACACCAAACTAGTCTCCCTTTATAGATACTGTCAATAACACCAAACTAGTCTCCCTTTATAGCTACTGTCAATAACACCAAACTAGTATCCCTTTATAGATACTGTCAATAACACCAAACTAGTCTCCCTTTATAGATACTGTCAATAACACCAAACTAGTCTCCCTTTATATATACTTTCAATAACACCCAACTAGTCTCCCTTTATAGATACTGACAATAACACCCAACTAGTCTCCCTTTATAGATACTGTCAATAACACCCAACTAGTCTCCCTTTATAGATACTGTCAATAACACCAAACTAGTCTCCCTTTATAGATACTGTCAATAACACCAAACTAGTCTCCCTTTATAGCTACTGTCAATAACACCAAACTAGTCTCCCTTTATAGATACTGTCAATAACACCAAACTAGTATCCCTTTATAGATACTGTCAATAACACCCAACTAGCCTCCCTGTATAGATACTGTCAATAACACCAAACTAGTATCCCTTTATAGATACTGTCAATAACACCAAACTAGTTTCCCTTTATACTGTCAATAACACCAACTAGTATCCCTTTATAGATACTGTCAATAACTCCAAACTAGTCTCCCTTTATAGATACTGTCAATAACACCAAACTAGTATCCCTTTATAGATACTGTCAATAACACACAAGTAGCCTCCCTTTATAGATACTGTCAATAACACCAAACTAGTTTCCCTTTATACTGTCAATAACACCAAACTAGTATCCCTTTATAGATACTGTCAATAACACCAAACTAGTCTCCCCTTATAGATACTGTCAATAACACCAAACGGGTCTCCTTGTTATTTCTAGACTTGTCTAAAACCATGACATAGTTTGTCACAGAAATCTTTTACTTCAAATGTCCTCACTAGGTCTATCTCAGCCCAAACTTTTATGGTTCAAAAGCTACTTGTCCAGTAGGTATCAGTCAGTATAATGGCACTCCACCCTCTCTCTGTACCTCACAGTCACCACCAGTTTATCACAAGGATCTATCCTTGATCCCCTCCTGTTTAAAATTCTCACCAACATACTTCACACATCCATATAGCATGCCTCTGTAATACCATACGCAGAAGACTCCGCAATCATATGCACTTCAGACAAACCGACATATTGCTAAAAAAATACTCAGGAAGTTTTAACAGCCACTGAAATATGGCTTTGTAATTCACAACTCATGTTCAATGCCCCCCCCCCATATAAAAAAACAACAAACTACTACTGTCTTCCCCACATCCTTCTCTCGTGAAAAAAAGAAAAAAAATTAAAATAATTTCTTTTAATAATACAATCACTAAAGTCACTTCTTATAGCAAATTATTAAGGATGATAGTGGATGATAATCTTAAATTTGACATATACAAAACTGTATAAAAATCTCACCAAAAACTAGGTATGCTTTATAGAGACAATAACTTTCTCACTAACAAAACTAAAACTACACTTGAGACTACTTACCTGCCCCTCACTACTTTATGTGTACTTACCTCCTCCCCTCACACTTTATATCCTTACTAACTCATAGGTATCACAAAAAAAAAACTTGAACAATGCTATAATCAAGTTGTTAAATTGGCAGCAAATACCCCTTTTAGAACCCATCACTGTACAACACTAAAAAGCCTCCACTGGTTAGAAATACTCCATCAACTAACATATGCACACATTTTTACTACCTATAAAAGTTTCCAGCATCTATCTCCTTGTCCTGCACTAAATACCATTCTGCACAACTACTTTCCCACTCAGTCATTATTGTCTAATGACAGGGGCGGCCCGTGCTATTGGACTGCCGGACTGCAGCCCCCCCCAGCTGTAAAAATAAAGAAAATAAAGAAAATAAAAGATAAAAAAAAATTAAAATTTGCGGACATTCACTCATGCACACTAGTCCGGACGGCTGCTGAGACAGTCTGGAGCATGTGCAGACTGTTTCGGCAGCAGTCCGGACTGGGAAACTTGTAAGAGCAGTGATCCCAGAAGTCTATGCAGTTGTAACTGCATAGACTGACGCTGGAAATGGATTGGACTTGGACTGCAATGTCGGCAGGCTGGAGTCTCATCGGGGGAAGAACATCTCGCGTGGTGGATGTGCTCCAACGGACGTAATGCGTGGGCAGGTTTGTAGTGCACTAACAGCTATGGATTTAATGGCACGAAGGGATGAGATCTACATCGCTCCAGGTAAGGTGTGTGTGTGAGTGTGTGTGTGTGTGTGTGTGTGTGTGTGTGTGTGTGTGTGTGTGTGTGTGTGTGTGTTTCTACAATTTGACCCTAGCAGTAAGCTGATTCTTTGTGTAATGGTATTTGTGTTTATGTAGGCTTGAGGAAATTTTGCCAAAAACACAAGGACCCCCCAATTCTACATGTGAGGGCATTTTTGAGTATATTCTTAGCATTGCCGGAAACTCTGTTTAGGGAGGCTGTGTGTGAAATAGAGCTAGAGATGGAAGTTGCAAGTAATCTTAGAATAGATATCAGAGACATTATCAAACAGACTTTTAATTCAACTAGGCCATGCTCCTGAGCAATTATTCTATCAATACAAACATTTGTGCTAAGAAATTATGGAGTGAGTTGATTTGGAGGTATTAGGGGGCCACAATAGTGTGTAGTGGTGCTTTCTATGGAGAAAAAGGTGCCTGCAAAGCAAGAAATATATGCTGACCATATGGTATCATAAAAGGAGCTGCCTGAAATTCAGCATAGAAAAAAAAAATAACAGAGAAAATGTTAGAGAACCATGGGGCTTCAAGTCTTCTGCAGAAGCAAATAGAAGTGAGAATTAATATGTATAACTAACAGGGGGTATAGGGAGACAGTCTCTCATGTGGGGGTGCAGGGGGTGTCTTGTGCCCTCCAAAATAATATTTTTTTCCTGTCATTGTGAGGGTTTGCCCCTGTTACATTTATGTACAGGAAAGTCAGCATTAACTGTGTTGGGTTATGAGGGAAGATCAGGATTCAATAAGTGGTTTTAAGTGGTGCGTAACTCAATAATAAAATACACAAATAAATGGCTTACAGCTATAATGTGCCATTAAACTTACTTTAGCTTGTTTAAGCTACACTACTGGTAGGTATACCTGCGGAGGTGGGGGTGTGTGTGAAAATGCCCCAGATGCTATATACTGGTGGCTAGAACAAACTCATGGTGGTGTGGTAGGGAATACCTCAGGCTTGAACCCTGTACCTTGTATGCAGGTGTTAAGGACCTGAATTCCCTACCCACCGCCATTTGTAAAAAAAATGCAGATTTTTGCCTCATATTTGATCTGATCTGTTCCTCATAATATCTGTGGTTTCTAAATGTTGCAATGCTTGATATTTGATGGTGCAGTGGTAGCATTGTTGCCTCACAGCTGCAGGTTCTCAGGTTTGATTATTGGCTAAATGTGCCTTCTGTATGAGGTCTGCATCTTCTCCCTGTGTTTGTGTGGGTTTGCATTTGTGTCCTCCCATGTTACAAAGACATGTCTGCATTATTTCTTCCTGGGCCTCTGCTGAAAATTGTTTTTTTGTTCCAAGTCAGACTGTCCTGATTAACAAATGTTAAATAAAATTGACAGGCATTTGAATTTCAGACTTCAGGTTTCTGAATGTTTAATTCCTTACATATTTGATGGTGCACTGGTAGCATTGTTGCCTCACAGCTATAGGTTTTCTGATTTGATTCTTGGCTGGGGTGCCTTCTGTGTGGAGTCTGCATCTCATCCCTGTGTTTGTGTGGATTTGCTCTGGTGTCCTGCCATTTTACAAAGACATGTGTCTGCACTATTTCTCCCTGGGCCTCTGCTGAAAATTGTTTTTGTTCCATCAGAAGTAAAATTGACAGGCATTTGAATTTCAGACTTCATATTCTTCAGAAAATACATAGTAACACAACCTTTTATTCTACCAATTTTCTAAGTTTATAAGATGAATATTTGAAATGTGTCCTTATTTTTGGGGCTGTATTACCCCATTATTGGCTTTGTCCTGCTTTTTTGTGCTAAGGTTGACAGCTATGGCAAGAACTGAATTCACTGAATATGTTTGAGGGCTGTATTCCCTCATTACTGGGTTTGTCCAGGTGTTTTGTGCTAAGAGGTTGACAGCTATGGTGAGAACTGAATTCATTAAATGATAGCCATTTAAGTTTCAGTCTTCCTCTCTTTCACAAAGCAGCTGATTTTGCGTAGTGGTATGTTGCTCTGACTGTTTTGCACAGGGATCTTGGCAGTAAAATGTATGGTGGTAACACAGCATTTTTCTTTCACAAAGCAGGTGATTTGGCATAGTGGTATGTTGCTCTGACTGTTTTGCACAGGGACATTGGTAGTAAAATGTATGGTGGTAACAGCATTTTTCTTTCACAAAGCAGCTGATTTGGCATAGTGGTATGTTACTCTGACTCTTTTGCACAGGGTCCTTAGCAGTAAAATGTATGGTGGTAGCACAGCATTTTATTCTAGCAACTTTCCAAGATTATACAAGCAATGTTTAATGTGTCCCTGGTTTTTGGGCTTTTGACCCACCCCAATACATTTGGCTTTTTCCAGATTTCGTGTGCTGCGCAGTTGAGATGCAGTTGAGTATTGAGTAGATTTTACAAGGAGCTGAGAGCTGCAGGGGAAGATAAGTTTAGTGCTGCTTATGCTAAGTCAGCTTGCATTGTTAATAGCACAACAGGTTGTGTAATTGCTTTTGATGCAGAAGGTTGTTGGTTCTACTCCCACAAGGGTGAATGCTGCTCTACTGAAAAAGTTAAGATACTAGCTATGAGCCTGTTATCAGTTTGCCATCCATTTCCTATTGCAATATTACTAACTTATCATTTTTAATGTAATATAGGCAATTTATTCCTCAGAGGCATCAGACACTTTATTTTTCGATGAAACCATGAAATATAAAGGTGTTTGCTAGCAGCAACCTCTTCATTAGTTACAGATTTATTTAATGTGGAATTATTTAGATGACTTTTTTACTTCTTCAGAGATTGTGCATATTTACTGATAATGGTGGACTGTAGAATTGTGCATATTTAAGTAGACTTTTATGATGGAAATGTTCTGAACTGGGCAGTTTTGTCATTATGGATGCATGCATTTTGTTTCATTGTTTACTGCAAAGATGTTCTGAATTGGGCAGTTTTGTCATTATTGGTGCATGCGTTTTGTTTCATAGTTTACTGGAAAAATGTTCAAAACAATAGGAAGGTGTATCAGAGAGCACATGTATGTTTCATATGCAAGGGGCCTATGATTTGAAAACAGCCCAGAATTAATCTTTATCTGCCACTGGTAAAATATATTTTCTTTGAATGTGGGTTTCAATGCTGTTTCAATGAATGTGAGTTTCAAGGGCAGAGAAGTTTTAATGCTAAGTTTGTTTAGCAGATGTCTTAGTGTTTGTGCTGTAAAATGCAAAATAAAACTTTCAAATGAAGTCCAAATCATCATAGAAGTAAATCAGTATGCACATTAGTGTTTATGGTAAATGGAGTGAAATAGCCAAGTAATGGATCACTGGAATGGCTGCAGGGGGAGGCTCCATTCGACCATGATTTTGTGAGGGGGAAGGGCGGCAAACTTAAAGATAGCCCCAGCTGAACTATACCTCCCAACTGTCCAGATTTTCAAAGAATGAATAGAGTTTTGCTTCTTGTTTTTGGTTTGCTCCTCATAAAATTTGTGGTTTTCTGGCAAATCATTTAGGAATTAAGTCACTAAATAATGACACACTGAGTTTCAGACTTCATAACCTTCAGAAAAATGCATGCTAAAGTAAGACCTGTTATTCTATCAACTGTCTCAGTTTATACAAGAGCAATTTTTACTACTGTTTATGTTTCCCCAATATATTTGGCCTTGTCCAGATTTATTGCATTAACAGGTTGAGAGGTACATGCAAATAAATTGCTTTATAGAATTAGGCATAGCCAAACCTCTCAACTGTCCCTGATTTTGGCTCAAAATGTTGCTCTTCCCCCTAATAATCCCTCCGCAAAATAGCAATTTTGGAAGAAAACATGGATGGTTTACAATTAAGAAATAACTGTAATAATCAGAGTTAGTGATTACTTTTATTTCAGAAATGCATGTAGATTCTTTTATTTTGTCAGCTGCTCAAGTCAGCAGTACTCATATTAAAGTGTCCCTTCTTTGACAGGTTCCCAGCTGTATTGTGTGGCTATTTTATATTTTTACATCACATTTTTGGTCCAATTTTTTGGCAAATTAGTGACAAATCATTAAAGACTGAAGTTAGAAAATAATGACAGACATTTGAGTTTCAGATTTCATACCATTCAGAAAATTCATACTAATGCAAGACCTATTCTATTATCTTTCTAAGTTTATAAGAGCAATATTTAAAAATTGTCCTTATTTTTGGGCCTTTGTCCCATTTCTTTGTATGGCTTTGTCCAGATTTCTTGCTCTGAGGTTGAGAGGTATGACAAATGTGTCAGGGTCATCACAGTCAGCCAGAGACATTTCAAATTGTAACATACTTGTTGCACCCCAATCCCCCATGTAGTGACTCTGGATGTGTCGAAGCAAGGCAAGGAGCAGTTATGCAGTGTAAATGTGCAGAGTACCCACCCCCCATCCAAGGTAGACACAGGTACTAGAATGGCTTTTCATCTGTCCTTGATTTTTGCAGAATGGTCTGGTTTCTGCCATATTTTTTGTACTGTTGATTTATGCTTATTATTCAAAGTGCCTGTTGCTCTGTGTTTAAGTACCAATACTTTAATGACCATCAGGTAAGCTTGGCTGAGATCGTAAGATGCAAGTAAGCTTTAATAAGTATACTGTTAAAGAATTGCCAACATTGAAAGCCTTTCTGTTGTTGCCATGTAGAGAATACTTAACTAGGTAATGTATAAGCCTTGGGTATTGAAATGCATATGACAGTATTTGTAATAAAGGACAGGATTACATTATTTTGAGAAGCTCATTACACTTGGAGACTTCCAGTCATCTCTGCAGGCTTTACCCGTAAACTAAACAGAATGCCAATTGTGTGGTCCATAACCTGTACAGTAATCCTTTTAAGCAATGTATCTTGAGCTTATTTCTTGTTTGCTTTTCATTTTTTACTTTGATCATGTTTTCCCCATGAAACAAGTAGATAGTTATCAGGCAGCAGGTCTTTTTTTGGATAAGAAACATTTTTACAAGTGGGGGCATCAGAGATTTCTACTTTCAGCATGTTACTTGGTACTTTAATAAAGCTGAATATAAATTATAATTAGAATTGCAGTGCAAGAAGTGGTTTGAGTTGAGTGCTGCTTGTTTTTCTTATACTTGATTTTGACTGGCATTCCATTAATGTATTTAAAAAGTAATTTATTTTTCATGCCTCACAACCTTTTTGTTTCCATCTAGATATTAAGTAAGCTGTCATGCAGCCAATGCATTGAAATATTTTTATTCTTCTACACTTCATTTTGTCTTGATTGTACTCTCATAATGACGGTTTGGCACCCAGGGCAGTGTATTTAGTTAGTTTTTGTGGTTTTGAGCATAGCTTTTCCCCTTTCTAGTTGGCCGCACCCCTTCCCATTGACCCCACCCATTCAGCTGTCTCCTGCAGCCCCCCTTTGATTTGAAGTCACCAGCTGCCACTGTCTAATGACCAAAAACTTCTCTCTGTCTACAAACCTATCAAATCTGCTGGGCATGGCCTATACTTATACCATATTGCTAAGGCCTGGAACTCCTTAACTATATCTAGCCATGGCCGGGTCTAGCACTAGGTGACCTAGGCAGTTGCTTAGGGGCCACTGGCTTGGGGGACTACAGTTAGAGAAGGCAGGTTAGTTAACTTATTCAGGCTAAAACCCCCATACCCTGATTACAGGAGAGAAGAGCCTGAATCCTCTACATCAACTACGAAGATGTCATCAGCATGTGCATTTTCAAGAACTGTTGAGTTCCAGTGCATTTTGAAAGAATATTGAGTTCCCATGCACTTTCAAGGCATGTTGAGTTCCAGTGCATTTTTAAGGAATGCTGACTTCCAGTGCATTTTTAAGGAATGTTGAGTTTCAAAGGAAGAGAAGTTTACTGTTGCTCATTAAGTCTGTTTTCATTGTGTAACTGCTTTGTTCATAGGTTTATAGGTGTTTACAAGATTAACAACCACAAGGGCCTTTTTAAGCCTAGCCATGCATCCCAAATCTCTGACATGTTCTGATATCCTTAATAAGTGTAGCAGAACCTGGGGAGATGAACCATTTACAGGTTGCTTGTGTCCATTAGAAACATAGGTGCCAAACCAGGGATGAATTTCCTGTTTCCCATTCAATTTCCAGGCTGCACATGAATTGGGTTAGGGACGAACTATGCTTCACATGCATGAGGAACCTGTTCCAGATAAAGGGTACTCTCTGGGATACATAGCTGTCTCTCAAGCAGGTCCTATTTATATCACAGGCAAAGTTTAAGTCTTTAGAATGAATAATTCTGGTGCTGTTTGTTTTGTGGATATGCAGAAGGTCCATCAGAGTGTGATCTGACAATATCCTGTATGTCAGCATATATCTCTCCTCAAAAACATGTAGAAGACAGAATACAGGGATAAAACCTTGAGGTGGTCTTCATAGGACATTTTACTTAAGCCCTGTTTTCTTTTATTGAGGAACCTCATTGGATGTTCCAATTGTTGGATATGCCTGGTTATCAAAGGGGCCATTGTACTCAATGATAGGTCTAATGAATGCCGAATACAGTGGAACAATGACTTCCTTGGACTTAGATGCCATACCTTTGTTTATAAGTTTCACAACATAGAATGATTTCCTCACTACTGTAGACATGTGATGGTCAAAGGCTAAATTACTATCTGTGTGTGTCCCTAAGTCCATGACTACTGGGTCAACTCTAATGGGATACTATTATGCATTTCCTGACATTTAGTTTTAGTCCATGGCTCTGACACCAGTTGTTTGTTTGTGTCAGCCCCTCCTGGAGAAAATTTGTGTCAGTGTGGGATTCAATGACAGCTCCTAATTTGCAATCATCTGCAGATATAGTCATCCAGAGACCATTGACATTGGCCTTGACTTCAGAGAAGTAAATGCCAAAAAGGAGTAGTCCAAGGACTGATCCCTGAGGAACTCCACTTCTGACTGGCCTCTTTGTAGAGGTGGACTCCCCAATTCTAACTTCCTGGGTCCTGTGTTTAGCAAATGGCCATCATCAGTGTTTGTGCTATAAAATTTGAAACCAGTATTAGCACCACAACAGGTAGCATGCTTGCTGTTGGTGCAGAAGACTGTGGGTTCTACTCCCACACCATGTGCATGGAGTGCTGATATGTAGTTCACTTTAAGGGGGGGGGGGGTGCTGCACTCCTGAGTGTGTCCTTTGAATGAAATGCCTAGTAACTATGGAGCTGTTGTCAATTTGACAGCCA
Source organism: Protopterus annectens (assembly GCF_019279795.1). Lineage (NCBI taxonomy): Eukaryota > Metazoa > Chordata > Ceratodontiformes > Protopteridae > Protopterus > Protopterus annectens. The sequence goes on from NC_056733.1 coordinate 1,038,974,307, forward strand.
TTCCCTATTGCAATATTACCAACTTATCAATTTTTTTTTAATGTAACATGGGCAATTTCTTCTTCAATGGTGCATGAATTTGTGCATGAAACACTGAAATGTAAAGTTGTTTGCCAGCAGCAACCTTCTCATCAGTTATAGATCTCTTTAATATGGAATTATTAACATGACTTTTACTTCTTCAGAGACTGTGTATATTGACTGATATTGGGGGATTGTAATAACAGAAGCATGAGTGTTTTTTTTGCGGTTGAAATGTTCAGTAATGTGTAGTTTTGTCATTATTGGTTCATATGTTTTGTTTCATTACTTACTGGGAAAATGTTCAAAAGTCCAACTTTAAAACACACTCTAACACAGGCATGTACGTGTGGTCCTAAAAATGTGCGCAAGGAACCCATGGTTTGAAAACAGCCCAAAGGTAAACTTAATCTGTCACTGGCCAGATGTGTTTTCTTTGAATATGGGTTTCAATGCTGTCTCAATAAATGTGAATTTCAAAGGCAGAGCAGCTTACTGTTTATGCTAAGTCTGTTTTCATTGTGAGAGCGTATTGTTTTGTTTAATAAATGACTATAAGTGCTGTGCTATAAAATTTGAAATAAAAGCTTTAAATATCTCTAATCATTGCAGGAATGAAGAAGAAAATAGTATGCATACTGACGGGTTTGGACAGTGTTTATGGTAAATGGGGAGAAATAGCCAAGAAATGGGACTCTCAAATGGCTGGGAGGTTGCTGCAGGGGGGGTTGCTTTTGTTGACAGGGAAAGTCTAACTGGGGGAGGTCCCTGCTCCATTACCCTGCCTAGGGCCTCATTTGACCATGATTCAGCTTTGCATCCATCAGGTCAATACCCTCCCTCCAGTCATTTAAAACCATTCTAAAAGACTCTCTAGCCAAAATCTGGGTCTTTTCTTGCTCAAATGTAGGATAAGCTATATCTCTCAATATCAACAAGTCTCTATTCATACCATACACCTCTTTACTCCCCCTTCTTCACTCACTTCCAAAACTCAATCAGTTTCTCTCCCCTGAATCTCTGTCAACATATGTTTGTTCTTTTAAGTAATGCTTGCATCCTAACTTCAATCAATTTCTCTTCCCTGACTCTCTATCTACATATTCCAGTTCCTGTATGTGCTACATTAACTTCTGAAAACTGACTAAAATTTCTCTAATAATTAAATCATTGTCATGTAAGTTATATCTGTTTTTAATCAATGTTGTCACATTATGTCTAATTTGGTATACGTTTTTAAACTGTAGGTGCTTTTGTATTATTTTTTTTAAGTTTGTAAAATAATTGTCCTGAAATTGTTTTTGTTATACTTTGGAGGTTTTCTCCATGGGCCTGCACTGTTAATGGGCACCTACACAGTCTGACTTTCCTGGTAGTCAAACGTCAATAAATATATAAATATCAACACTGAACCAACCATCACATTCATCATGTACATAATAAATACTAAGTGTTACATATCTTTGAAAGGGAATAACACTAACAATCTTAAGATGTTTTAGAAGGGTATCACAAACTATTAGGGTAAAAGGCAACTGCAGCAATGTTCTTATCAAAATTCTAGGAAGGAATCTGCTAATCACTTTCAGACCTGCTTTGCAAAGGCTACTTACAGACCTCTTCTCCTTGAATGGTGCACCCAGCCATGTGCATGTATAGTAGTGCACCTGCATGAGTTGTGCATATGTAACACTCTTCTAGCAAAACACAGGCCTAAGTAAACGTAATTACTTAGTACTCATTTTAGAAATCAAACCACAAAAACAACCAAATTAACAACTTATAAACTTAAAAGTAAAAAATAAAAAAGGAATGGGCAAACATGTCCAGTAACCACTTTATTTATAAAGTGGTTACTGAACTTGTTTGCCTGTCGCGGTGGTGATGCTGCGGTAGCGTTGTCGCCTCGCAGTAAGATGCTGTCCGGTTCGATTCTCAGTTAGAGTGTCTTCTGCATGGAGACATGCGTGAATGGCTGTACCTTCGTTGTAGGTTGTGCGTCAGGGCTGGTAACTCGGCACATAAAACTCAACTACCAATCATTAGCGGACTGGAGTTCCGCTGTGGTGACCCCTAACCCCTAAAAGCCGAAAAGACACAACAACTGAACTTGTTTGCCCGTTTGTTTTTTATTTTTTATCTTTTTACTTTTAAGTACTCATTTTAGATTCATTTTCACATATACTTCAGTCTGCTGGGACGCGTTCATAACTGCTGAATAAAACTTGAATTATGTTTAGTTATTGTACTGCTAGTATGAATAATGTTTTGTTTTTCCGCAATGTTGTCATTTGACAGCTCTTTTTTAGTAAGCACTACATTTTAATTTAAAAAGCATGCTAGAATTCAATGATATTTCTACAAGTGTACACAACATTTCAGGAAATTTTGTTTCTGTGCTGCATGCTCAAACCAAATATTTGTATTAAACAGTATTTTAATTGTCAGAGTAAGGAAATAGTATATATTGCCCAGTGTTCCAGTTGGCCTTGTTTATAGAGGAAAGACTAACAGAAGTTTTGTGAATGCATTCAATAATGTGGCAGGTGTAGGAAGCAAAGACTATAAAATGCTTTGGCAAACAAGGAGTACATGTTTTAATTTCAGCAAGTTTTTATTTAATGTATTCCATTATGTGCCACGCACTTTGAAGGCTGTAGATTTTGGTACACATTTGGAAATTTAAGAATTATGCTGGCTGTTGTTTTTTAAAGCATCAGTCCTTTTAAGTGTTAATGACCAAAGCAACATCAAGTGTTATTTGAAATCACTGCCTGCAAGGAAGTAGTGCTTTACATTGGTATGGGGTAGAGATTAAAGGTTAGTTTTGTTTTAAATAATTTTGTGACTTTATAAATTATGCGACCATTGTACAAATACATTTACATGTCTTTGTTGGGTTTTGCTATTCAGTTCTGATGAAGTTTTTATATTTTGTATTGATAGAAAGTGCTCAACTGTTATTAAATTAGTCTTGTTTGTCCTTTTAAGTGTTTTGTTTTTTATTTTTTTTTTATATTTAAATTTTATTTATATTTTGGTTACTAGAGTGTCTTAATGGGTAGGGGGTCATTTTAGTCAAGGCTCAGGAAGAAATACTCTACAAACAATGTATGAAATATCTAAAAATAAAAAAAAAAATTGCAAATATTAACCAGTAATTAATATAGCGTGGTACATAAACACATCAACAGAAACATACAGGGTGAATATAATGCAGGTTATATACCACGTGACAATTTTGGAATATTTTAAAATATTCAGAACTATAGCTACCTATTCTGGTGCCCTGTGCTGATCCCGTATCTGGCACTCTTTCCTTCATGTTTGAAGAATCTAGGTTTCTGTGTCTTACACATGTTATACCACACACTAAGCACTAAAGTGCTTCAGCCCTGACTCCAGATGCATTGTTTGAATGCCAGTGGTACAGTACTAACCGATCGCATCTGTCAATCATGCCCCTAACACCTTGTACCTAGGGCAGCTGCTTCTTTCACCCCACCTTAGCTACACCTCTGGGAATATTTATTGTTCATTCCGTGTTTTATATAGACCAGCAAACAGCACAGTATGAAAGGCTCACTGGTAAATACATAAACACATCAAGAGAAACATACAGGGTGATTATAATACAGGTTAGATACCACGTGACAATTCTGGAATATTTTAAAATATTCAGAACTATAGCTACCTATTCTGGTGCCCTGTGCTGATCCCGTATCTGGCACTCTTTCCTTCATGTTTGAAGAATCTAGCTTTCTATGTCTTATACATATTATACCACACACAAAGCACTAAAGTGCTTCAGCCCTGACTGCAGATGCATTGTTTGAATGTCAGCGGTACAGTACTAATGAATCGCATCTGTCAATCATGCCTCTAACACCTTGCACCTAGGGCAACTGCTTCTTTCACCCCACCTTAGCTACACCTCTGGGAATATTTATTGTTCATTCAGTGTTTTATATAGATCAGCAAACAGCACAGTATGAAAGGCTCACTGGTAAATATGTCTGTATTATAAGGCCTTACTATAACACTTACAGCCATATAACACTGTATAGCCATATAACACAACACTGTAAAGCCATGTAACACTGTACAGCTGTATAACAATGTAAAGCCATATAACACAGCACTGTACAGCCATATAATACTGCACAACCTATAACACAACACTGTACAGCCATATAACACAACACTGTACAGCCATTTAACATTGTACAGCCATATAACATAACACTGTACAACCATATAATACTATACAGCCATATAAAGAGAGCTGAATGCAGAGTACTGGCAATAACTTCCAGAAAACACACAGGTGATATTATACACTTTTTTTTGTACCAGCAGAGGTTTGCCAGTGCAGCTAATGTATTATCTCCTGATGAAGAGATATTGCAGACTAAACAATTGAATAGCTCTGTTATAAAATCTGTGCAGCCACTTCTGGTACCTTCTTAGTAATGCCCCAGCTCTTCACAATCTGCACAATATGCTCCACTATGGTGATCACAGTTTTTTAATTCTAGCTTCCAAACTTAGGTGAGTTACTACTTTCATAAATAAAAACCTTTGATTTCTGTAGTGCATTTAAATTATATCTGCACAGTGTGGCTTAGTGTAGCTGCTTCTCTCGTAACCATTTATGCCCAAGAATAAGTCCTTCATTATACTAACACAGCACACCTTTTCATCTATTGTCTCTTCTCTCATTACCATCAACTTTAATGTATATATTGTAAGTAGCATACACAGACTTGGATAGTATCTCTTTCTCTCCCTCCCTCTCCCCTCTAATTTCAGCTATTTATTTATTTATTTAACATTTTGTTAACCGGGAAAGTCCGACTTGGAATGAAGCCAATTTTCAGTGGAGGCCCAGGAAGAAATGCTCCAGACGCATGTCTTTGTAACATGGGAGGAAACCGGAGCACCCGGAGGAAACCCACACGAATGCAGGGAGGACATGCAGACTCCACACAGAAGGCACCCCAGCCTAGAATCGAACTGGAGAACCTCTTGCTGTGAGGCGACAATGCTACCGCTGCACTACTGCACTGTCCAAACTAGCTAGTTTAGTTTTATAATGTGATCTACAATGCTTAACTCTTTAACTCCACAGTTAACATTGCTATTTCTAACTGACGTCTTACTTTACATGCATGCATGGTTAGTGTAATGTAGTTTAATTCTCTTGTGCTAGTCCCACTAGGTCAACATTCTGTGTGGTAGTCATACTGACTAGAGTGAAACTGGACCAGGGCACTGGGGAACTTCCCCTACCCTTTCTAAAATAATTACTTTGTGAGCTTTAACATTCACCTGAGTTGCCACTTAATCAGGCAGATGTTTACCAGAGTACCTAATAAGCTTATGACTTTAAAATGTTTATCTGGATGATATGAGAGTTATTGTATTACCTATGTACTACAACTGTATTTAAGATGCAAATCCTGTTTGTATTACACTAAAGTACCTTTAATTTTTCTGCAAACTGTCAAAAATGTCTCTAAATATTAAATGACAGTCATATACATTGCATTGATTCTTAAACAAATGTTTTTACTTTATGTCTAATTTGTTAGAATTATTTAAACTGCAGATGTTTTGTTTTATTTTTGAAGATAGTATAATTATTTTTCTTAAAATGTTGTGTAATAATTTGGATCTTTTCTCCCCGGGCCTCTGCTGAAAATGGGCTTCTAACCAGTTGGACATTTCTGGTAATCAGATGTCAATAAATAAATACATATGCCTTAGTGTACATACCTATCTGTTTTTAACTACTACTTTCTTTTAATTTCTAACACATCTATCAAATTCTTTATTCAAGAATTCTGCACATCTCACCAACAACCAAACACGATACTAGTACATTACTAGACTACTTTGAGTCAGTCCTTCAGCATAAACAAACTTATTCAGGCAAACTTTCCTTTATATTCAGAATCATAAGAGATGAAACGTATAGCTGCCCAGAAAGCTGTTGGAATTACTTCTACACAATTAATAATGAACTTTCCTGTAATCAAGACAAAATAAACATATTAGAATCATCAGGGAAAACTACTCTATCACTTAAATGGAAATTATACACCTGGAGATTTATGCACAGATCCTTTTATACTCCTCAACTAATGAATAAAATCAACATAAATCAGAACATTTGTAACAAATGCAAGTGAGATGTAAACATATGTTGGGCTCATATGTTCTATGATTGCCCTGCTATAAAACTATTTTGGGGAAGAGTTAATGAACTATTACAGGCACTATTCATAGATAATTTCACTCTTAACAAGTCTCTGGTGCTTTTTAATACACCCATATCACACAGTGTTAAAAAAGTAAAATATCCTTTACTCTGGGCAATACTTGCTGTGGCCAGAAAGAGCATAACAAAAAATTGGATATCTGAATCCCCTTCTACTTTCACTGAATTCAAGAATATGTTAAATGAAGTTTGTCATTTACAACTTAAAACTATAATTTCTAGAACAACTAGAAAGACCTATGCTTATTATATGTGGGTAAATCTACAGAATTTGTTGAAAAAAGATTAACAATTACAATGAATAACTTCAGTTTTTTTCTATATGTGATACACAATCAAAAATGGTTAAAGTGCCACCTTTTATGTAAAGATTAATGGATGTCTTTGCAAATACCTTAGTTATTTTATTAGTTATTATATATAGTCATTTGAGTTTTATACGTTATAACCCCTGAAATTACAAATTTTCTGTAAAATTTATGTGATTGTTTATAAATTTGTTTTATGTAAAAATCAATAAAACTGTTTATAAAAAAAAAAAGAATTCTGCACATTATCAGCTCAAATATGTCTGACAAATCAAAGTCAACATTGCATCCCTAGACTTTCATATTAAATTCCCCCCTCTTGCAACTGCTGATTAGTAATTTTATAAGAATAACAGCTATTGAGGGAAGAGTCTTAGATTTCACAACTATATTAACAAGTATATATTACAATGCCCCCGCAGGAGTTCAAACAGTCATATAAGGAAGACACTGGGAATAAACTTAGAACAGACCAGATCCAGCAAATTCTAAAGATGTGTGCAAAGATTACATTCTCCCTAAAATGGAACATCTTCACCTGGAAATGTCTCCACAAATTATTTTTGACAAAAGAAAAACCCTCCAAGTGGTTTCCAGGCTCAGCATTCTCCTGATTGTGATACCAAGCACTTGGATCTTTGGCATCATGGGAGTGTATTATATATGAATGCCCATCAATCACACAATTCTGGGTTGACTACTGGAATAGAAAGGATGAACTTTGCCAGGTCAGTGATTCAGATAAAAAATATTTCATCATATTGGGCCTTTCTAGAACTTCCAAAAGGCCCTGCCCCTATGTTCTTCATGTAATGCCCATGGCAGCTGAAAAATATACCAAATGGCATTGGAAAAGCACTTCCCATATCATACCATATATCATATATATGTATATATGTATATATCATACCATATCTGAATGCTGGGAGCAGACTGAGAAGTAGCACAGAGACAGGGGACAGTAGACAATACTCAACACAGATGGTCCACATATTTAAGTCTCTTCAATCCTAACAATCAGAACAATTTATAATACTGGAGGAAATAGAACAATAAAGGAACTCATTACAGTTAACAAGAACCCAGGTTAGCTGGGTCCAATCACCATCATTAACACCAATGAAAGCAGCAATTTAAATGCAGCCTGTGGCACATATCTTACACATCATATCCAAGATTTAAATCACATATGTTACACATCACATCCAAGATTTAAATCACATATCTTATACATCACATCCAAGATTTAAATCACATGTTACACATCATATCCAAGATTTAAGTCACATATCTTACACATCACATCCAAGATTTAAATCACATATCTTACACATCACATCCAAGATTTAAGTCACATATCTTACACATCACATCCAAGATTTAAATCACATATCTTACACATCACATCCAAGATTTAAATCACATATCTTATACATCACATCCAAGATTTAAGTCACATATCTTACACATCACATCCAAGATTTAAATCACATATCTTATACATCACATCCAAGATTTAAATCACATATCTTACACATCACATCCAAGATTTAAATCACATATCTTACACATCACATCCAAGGTTTAATACAAAGACAGACTAAATATTTCAAATTATATAATCATGCTAAAATATTCTACTTTCCCTGGATGTGTTTCTGTTTCTGGTTGTTAAAAACTTCTTCTGTATATACATCTGTAAAGAAAATTCAACTTGAACTACCTTGTGCTTCCCTACTTTCATTATTTATTTATTTATTTATTTTATTTATTTATTTAACATTTGTTGACCGGGAAAGTCCGACTAGGTTCCACAGATCCTCTTTTCAGCGGAGGCCCGGGGAGAAATGCTCCAGACGCATGTCTTTAGAATGTGGGAGGAAACCAGAGTACCCGGAGGAAACCCACGCGAGTGCAGGGAGAACATGCAAACTCCACACAGAAGGCAACCCGGCCGAGAATCAAACCAGAGAACCTCTTGCTGTGAGGCGACAGCATTAACCGCTGCACCACTGTGCCACCATTAGTGGATTTATACTTTGGAAAGTTTTAAAGAAAGTGTTTCTGCCACCTGTTATTTTGGATTTTTATTAGGTGCCTGAATTCTAGGGAATCTTAGATCTTCTACACAGAGAAGTTTCCTCATTATCTGGTAATCACCTATTTCTCCAACATTAAGATATATACATGCTAACAAAAATGATTATAGGTGTATAGAGGTTTTATTAGTATGGATCATTGTCTTAATACTATAATGCTCTTGTTCTATCAACTTGCTTCTTCGCTACTTGTTATTATTTTAAGTTTATAAATTAAAAAGTGCAAGTTCTGATGTATTCAAGAATGTACAGTTATATCAGATTTTTGTTAAAATGAAATAAATAAAGTTAAAAAAAAGAATTCTGCACAAAGCTAAAAATAATGGGAGACAAAGGCCCAAAACCAAGACAATCGTTAAATGTTACTCTAATTTATTTAAATAGTTAATAGAATAATATGTTTTGGACCAGCATGTATTTTCTGAACAATAAGAAATATAAAACATTTGATGAACAACTATGTTTCTAGTCAGTCATTATAATCTATTGTCCAAAAACTGTCCATAAACCTATCAGATCTGCTGGGTATTGTCTGTACACGTGTCATGTTTCTAAGGCCTAGAACTCCCCGTCAGGTCAATACCCTCCTCCCATCCTTCAAAACCATTCTGAAAGACTTCCTAGTCAAAAGCTGGCCCTGTTCTTGCTCAACACCAGGATAAACCATATCCATAAATACAAACAAATATCTCTTTATACCTTATATCTCCTTACTCTCCTTTCTTCATTCACGTTCTTACTTCTACCAAATTCTCTGTACTGGCTTTCTCTGTAAATATACCATAAGCCTATTTTTTTTCTCACTTTGCAATTCAATTCCTGTTTTATTATACTAACTTACTTTTAATTTCTCTATAAACTGGCTAAAATTTATCTAGCTATTAAATCATTGTCATATAACTTATATCTGTTCTTAACCAATGTTTTCATATTTTGTCTAATGTGGTATAATTATTTTTAAAGACTGTAAAATTATTGTTCTTAAAATGCTTTGTAATACTTTGGAGATTTTGTTGCTGGGCTCCTCTGAAAACAGCTGACCCTGACAACATTCTGGGGAAAGTATTAAAAGGTTGTGCAGACCAAATCAACATAGTACTGACGGACATCTTCAATACCTCGCTTGTCTAGGAAAAAGTACTAGCATGCTTCAAAGTTTCCAACATAATCCCTCTGCCCAAAAAAGCCAACCCCACCTGCCTAAATGATTACAGGCCGGTGGCCCTTACATTAAATGTAATGAAATGCTTTGAAAGACTGGTTAAAAGGCATTTGAATACAGTACTACCCAATCCTTTGGCCCACTGCAGTTTGCCTACCGGGCAAACAGATCAACTGCTGATGCCATTTCAGTGGCACTTCACCTCACATTGGAGCATCTTGAAGAGAACAACAACTATGTCAGGTGTTGTTCAAAGATTTCAGCTCGGCATTCAATAGGGTGATTCCAATGCAACTTATAGAAAAGCTAATCAACCTTGGCATAAATAAAGGACTGTGCAACTGGATCCTTGATTTCCTGACTGGAAGACCACAAAGGACCTGTGCTGGTAACAACATTTCAGGGAGTATTACAATCAGGGTTCCTATTAAATGATCGAACATGCATTCTTTTGAATGTGTCTTGATTGAACTTGAAAGCACGAAAAGGCAAAATAGTGAAACGGCATATAAGCGAATCGCTTGGCTACTTCCGTTAGTTTGCCATTTTCGTGACTGTAGTGTGATCTCAGAATTGGTATATTTAAGTAGGGGGGTGTGGGGGCAAAACCCTCCACTTTATGCAATGTTTTAAATTTTTTTTTTTTTGTGGAACAGTGATTTTTTTCCCTTAGAAAAAAATCGCTGTTCTCAGAGTTCGAGATTGTATGCTTTCACTTACATGGGTTCGATAAGTCATCATTCACTTTTTTAAGCATTCGATGATTTAGCATAGACCCTTGCAATAAACACCGGAGCACCCCAGGGTTGTGTGCTGAGTCCTCTACTGCACACAATCCTTACCCATGACTGTTGCAGATGACAGCACAGTGGTGGGACTCATAAGTGGTGATGACAAGAATGCGTATAGGGATGAGGTCAACTCCCTGAATGAATGTTACAATAACAACAATTTGGACCTGAATGTCAATAAAACAAAAGAAAGTATCAACTGCAGAGAGAGCTCTGCCATGCACCTGTCCCTCAAGATCAATGGTGAAGAAATGGATAAAGTGCAAGCTACAAAGTTTCTGGGGATACATATATCAGAGGATCTTTCTTGGATTACAAACACAGGTCAGCTAATTAGAAAAGCCCACCAGCAACTACACTTCCTAAGAAACTCTCTATGAATTCTCTAAATACGTTCTACAGAGGAGCCTTTGAGGGCATTATCACCTGTTACTGCACTGTATGGTTCGGTAACAGCACAATGGCTGAAAGGAAGAAGCTGTAAAGAATAATAAGAACAGCAGAAAAGATCGTGGGCACTAGTCCTCCTACCTTACAGGAGCTCTAAGATCGTGGGCACTAGTCCTCCTACCTTACAGGAGCTCTAAGATCGTGGGCACTAGTCCTCCTACCTTACAGGAGCTCTAATATCGTGGGCACTAGTCCTCCTACCTTACAGGAGCTCTAATATCGTGGGCACTAGTCCTCCTACCTTACAGGAGCTCTAATATCGTGGGCACTAGTCCTCCTACCTTACAGGAGCTCTAATATCGTGGGCACTAGTCCTCCTACCTTACAGGAGCTCTAAGAACGTGGGCACTAGTCCTCCTACCTTACAGGAGCTCTAAGATCATGGGCACTAGTCCTCCTACCTTACAGCAGCTCTAAGATCGTGGGCACTAGTCCTCCTACCTTACAGGAGCTCTAAGATCATGGGCACTAGTCCTCCTACCTTACAGGAGCTCTAAGATCATGGGCACTAGTCTTCCTACCTTACAGGAGCTCTAAGATCGTGGGCACTAGTCCTCCTACCTTACAGGAGCTCTAAGATCATGGGCACTAGTCTTCCTAACTTACAGGAGCTCTAAGATTGTGGGCACTAGTCTTCCTACCTTACAGGAGCTCTAAGATCATGGGCACTAGTCTTCCTACCTTACAGGAGCTCTAAGATCATGGGCACTAGTCTTCCTACCTTACAGGAGCTCTAAGATCGTCGGCATTAGTCTTCCTACCTTACAGGAGCTCTAAGATCGTGGGCACTAGTCTTCCTACCTTACAGGAGCTCTAAGATCGTGGGCACTAGTCTTCCTACCTTACAGGAGCTCTAAGATCGTGGGCACTAGTCTTCCTACCTTACAGGAGCTCTAAGATCATGGGCACTAGTCTTCCTACCTTACAGGAGCTCTAAGATCGTGGGCACTAGTCTTTCTACCTTACAGGAGCTCTAAGATTGTGGGCACTAGTCTTCCTACCTTACAGGAGCTCTAAGATCATGGGCACTAGTCTTCCTACCTTACAGGAGCTCTAAGATCATGGGCACTAGTCTTCCTACCTTACAGGAGCTCTAAGATCATGGGCACTAGTCTTCCTACCTTACAGGAGCTCTAAGATCATGGGCACTAGTCTTCCTACCTTACAGGAGCTCTTTGAAATGAGATGTAAATAGAGGTCCCAAAAATATTGAGTGACACTTCTCATCCATGGTTGGAATACTAAACTTGCTTTTGGTAGAAGGTTACAGAGTATCTGCTGCAGGACCTCCAGATTCATGAACAGTTTTTATCCAACTGCAATAAAACTCATTAATCCTGACATAAATCTGGATGTATCAAAACTATAATAGATTGTTACATTCTCATTCTTTTTTCCCCATACAGTAACTATTTATTTATTGCATACTAAAATTAATATATTCTCATTTAAGTACAATTTCAATGACTTCCTTATGTGCAATATCCAATCTCACCTCTGTGTATAGTGTACTTTTCTTTTCATGTGTTAATCATCTAGTAGTCAGTGTTATCCTGTGTATATAAATAGTGTGCACGCACGTGTGTCAGTTACCTAGATATTTACTTTTGTACTGTAGTTATTGTTTATTCTTTAATACCTACCATGTTGGTCTTTTTGTGTTTGTTTTCCCCTGTAAAAGAGCTGACACTCAACATTTCATTAAGGTAGCACTTGTGTTTCCTAAATGTCAGTAAAGTTTCTTGGAATCTTTTTGAATCTTTGAAAACAGGGTCCTAGCAGTTGAATGTTTCTGATAATCAAATGTTTGTCGATCAACCAATAAATAAATAAATAATGTCTGGCATTTTTGATTGATGGTATGGTCCAAAAGCATTATTCATGTATAAAAATGCTTGCTTTTCATCTTTTGGCTACTGGAGCATTTACAAGTGGAGCTTTGCTTCCCAGTCCTTCACTGATGTGAAGAGGGGTGGCAGTGAGGTAACTCCTGGGCTTGGTCTGTGCCTAATGTATAAAAATATAGATTAAATATATATTACCAGGGACTAAGGAGCTTATTTTACATTTTGCAGCCATCCACTAGAGATGTAAATTGCATCAGGCATGGGGATTGCACATTTGATGTAACCTGCTTCTATGGTTAACAAAATTGTTGAAAAAAACAGGTCACAGGCTCAGTCAGACTACCTTGGTCAACAAATTAAAATAAATAAATAAAAATAAATAATATGCTCCCCAAGTGATATTGCTCAGTCACAGTTATCTGGTTAATCAGTACCTTGCAAAAACCTATGTTAGGGGCCTCCATTAAGAGGCATTTTAGGGTTAATTATCCCGGATGGTTTTAGCATTAGCCAGTATAAGTAAGTCTGTATGTCCCAAAGACATGCAGTGTATCAGTTCTTACAGGGCCTCAGTTAAACTTTTGTTGTTAACATATCACTGATAAGAATCTTTCACCTTTTATGTTGTTATCACTTTTGTTCTGATGAATGTTTTATTCTTTCTCTAGTCAAGATATCTTTTTCCAAAGAAAGCTAGTGACCCACTATTAAGTAAACTACAGAAGTATGCTAATGAGGACCACATGCAATTTAAGGTATGGAAACTTTTTTGGCAGCTGTAATTAACTAAGCATTTAAGGACTGACAGAGATGGAACATGTCCTTGTTGTTCCAGACTTCTTAATGCTTTTGTTCACTTTTATGAGCTTACAGGAATGTTGCCAGGTGCTCAGTTATCAGCTAGTTTACTTCTTCATCTGGTAATGACATCAGTTAAGCATATTGATTAAGCATATGATTAACTACAAAGAATGTCCAAGCAATGCATCATACTGTCCCTTCTGTGCACTTAAGATTAATGCAATGCATACTGTGAAATGATTCTGTACAATAAAGGCAGGGTAATGTTATATATTTACCATGAAGAATGCTGCAGAACAGGGAGTTGAGGTTAGACTGTGTGTGTGTGTGTGTGTGTGTGTGTGTGTGTGTGTGTGTGTGTGTGTGTGTGTGTGTGTGTGTGTGTGGGAGACAGTGTTAATGTGGTTGTGGGGACATTTATTTATTTATTCATTTACTTATTCCATCTGTTACCAGGATAGTCTAACTGGGCAAACAGATGCCCCCTTTCATGGGAGACCTGGGGAGAAAATGTTCACAGTAGTTACAAGTTAGACAGATAGAATACAGGCATTTAAAGCAATATGTTACCGAAAGTTATAAATTATTTACAAGATTGACATTGATATGTGGGTCTTAATGGAGAAACATAATGTTTATTCATATTTTATGTGTACATGTTTGTTTACTGGGATAGCACACTGATCTCAGTTAAACTATTCATGCCCAGAACAACTGATTACAACCAAAATGGTAAGAAAAAAATACAGTGAGAAGAGTACAAAGTATAATGTATACAAGTACTGAATACTGTAGAACCTTAATAAAAATCCACACACCAAGGTTTACTATCATAATCCAGAAGTGCACTTCGTTGAATGGTGCACCATTGAAGTACAGTTCTCAAAACTGCTGATCATTGAACAGAAACAGCCATCACTGAACATCAAACGGCACATTTAATCCAATGGCCACATTTCCATAACAGTGAATGTCGAACCATCAATATTAACATGGCTCAACAAGGGGGTGACAAGACGTTTTTATTTTCGGCATTTCAGTTCAGTGACATGACCATTCGATTGAAGGCAATTCAAGGTTTTAATAGTAAACTCTATATATATATATATATATATATATATATATATATATATATATATATATAGTTTGCACATTTCAATGTATGAAAGGAAGATTTAGAGGCAAACGAGAGGCTAAGAAAGGTGCAGGAGTTAAAAAGGTTTAGTTGACACCTACATTGGGTTTGATTGTGTAGGTATTTTTTGAGTTGAGGTCTAAATTCAGAATAGAAGGAGAAGTCAAAACTTTGTAAAGAATTCCTAGAGTTTTAGAACAAACTGGAGAATGCATGGTTAATGTAATGTAAGTTTTTGGTGCTAGATGTGCATGAGAGAGACTTCTGAGGTGAAAATGTTTCAGGGATTTGATGTTTGTAGGGCAACTAGGCAAGAAGAGGTCTGCTGTCTATTTGATTTTAAGGCGTTTGGCTTTGCAGAGTGCCAAGCAATGATATTCCTGAGAGGGGGAGTTAGTGATGAACTGGCATTGGGCCAGGAGGATTCTCTCACTTATGGCAGCACTCACTGAGAATGTTAGGTATGATGATTTATATTTTTGAGCCCAGACTAGAAAAAAGTTTATTTTGTTGCAAATTTTTTCTATGTGGAGATGGAAGTTAAGAGTTTACTTTAACCAAATTCCTAGGTATTTGAATACAGATGTTGTTTGTATTACGGAGTTGCTTAGGTATGCAGTATCTTGGCATGCTGGTGTTTTGGCTAGCTTTTGATGAGTACCAAAAATAATAGCTTTACCTTTACAAGGCTCAATTAATAGTTTGTTCTGGAGTAGCTATTGGTCACATTGGAGCTGAGTTTGAATGGATCTGAAGATGAGCAGGACCGCAGAGACCCATACAGTTATGTGAGGGAGGTCATATGGAAGTTTGTTGATTAAGTGATATGAATGGAGAAGAGAAAGTGTGCTAGAATGGATCCTTGAGCAACCTCTTTTAGTAGTGCAGCCACCTCAGAAATTGAAGATCCTATTTTGTTAGTGTACATTTTGTTTGAGAGAAAGTATTTGAATCATGATATGGCATGTTCACTTATGTCAGTTTCAGTCAGTCTGTTGAATATTAGTGTGTGGTGTATGAGATCAAATGCATTTGTGAGATCTGTGAAGACTAACCCTGCAAAGTTGCCTTTGTTCATGCTAATTAGGATTTTGTCTTTCAGGGTCTACAGGGCAGTCGTGGTGCTATGTCCTGACCTGAAACTATTTTTTATAGCGGGTAATACTGTTGTATATATTCCAAAATTGTCATTGCTGTATTAGTCTCATACTAGGCTAGCTACTCTTGTGGGCCAGTTTAAGCCTAGCCAATTTCCCTTAAAGGTGAGAATCAAACCTTGTGCCCTGTGTCAGTGAGGTAAACAGCTCAACTATTATGCTAACCCCAACCAAAACTTGGCTGTGGATAATTCTTTCCATAATTACTCCTAGTGTGGGCCGTACAAACAAATGTATTATTTGATCCTAAATCCTCTGCATGTAAAATATCACCCCATGGAACTCTGTCAAACAGCCAGAGTGATCACTTACCAAATCTACACCATAAAGGACCAAGTCAACAGCCCTAAAACACATCATTACAGCCTGGAAAGAAAATGTACTATTTTTCATGAAGGCACTTATACCCGTGGACCTTGAATCACCAAAGACTGTTCCCATAGATGATGTTGTGTTGGGGTTCATTAAAAATTTTCCCAGGTGTTCTAAACACACTAGCCTCTCCCCAAATAAAAATAGTCAAAGCCATCTCTGACCCATGGCTATGCTATCCTTTGCAACTTAACAACTCATGAAACAAAGTGACAAAGATTGGACGAAGGTCTGTACAAAAAATAAAACAGTTCCTGCTTTACTAACATTTAGACAACTAAGAAACCTAGCAAAACAACTTATCAAAAATGATAAGAAAATGTATTATTCAACCAGTCAGAACACATACACTAATAAGTCAGTCAATAAACTGTTAAATCCATGACAAGATACACAGCCAACACGCAGTGCACAGAAACAAAATGAGGGCATAGCCAGCCAATTCAATATCTACTTTATACGTACCATACAATCATTAGTCAATCAGGTGACTAATCAAGCTCTTGAGGTACCTACTCAATCAAATAACCTTCCTTAACATTTCTCCTTCCAAGCATTTTCCACAGATACCATTAAACATACCTCAAAAAATAAAAGCCGACTGCAACTTACCCTGACAATCATCCTGGTGAATATCTTAAAATAACAGCCGAGTTTACTGCATATTCAGTCTCAATTCTGATAAACTGATCCATATCCCTACAGAAATAGACTTCAGATTGCTGTTTAGAGGGAGAATAGTGAGATTTGTCCATTTTTACTGGGCTGACTTTGCATCCATTCTTTGGTATTGCTCCGGCTTTTTTTTTTCCCGTCTCTTCATGGATACTGATCCAGTGTCTCCCATGTCATCTAACCGTTAAGCACCTAAAACACAGACATAAATCTAGAAATACGCCTTACTCCACAGTCCCTTGAGCAGGCTGTCAGACCACTTCTTTTGACTCTAGGTCCTCTGGTGCGGTGTTGGTGCCACAAATGAGTATGATATGAGGGTCAGACATGTCCAGTGACACTGTACCATTGCCTGACTCCGGTACAGGAGAACCAAACTCTTTAGCTGCAGGGGAAGTCAGGGGTGCAGAATCTTGCCAGTGATTATATGTCTCACCCACAGGGATTTTCCCACTAGTGTAGCGCATGCAAAAAAGTGACAGAAGACCCACCATATTGCAGGGCAACAGTGTCTGACTGTTTTCACCTGAGTTGGTAGGTATGGATAGAGCCATTATTTAAACTGCTGATTGCAGGGTACAATCCCAAGTTATAAGTAACACCTGTGCTCTTCCCCCATTCAACCACTCAAAGATCCTCATTTTGAAAGGAATCCAGAATATGAGGTTTTGTAAGTATCAGAGTCTGATCCCGTGGTTTCCTCCGAGGATAAAGAGGTTCAGGAACCCAAATGGATGTTTTCTTTTTCCCAAATGCTGGGTAGATTCAGGGATGTATTCAACTGGGAGCAATCTTCAGCCGCCCCTGAGATCAGCAGGGTATATGATCATTTGGAGAATGAGGTCCCAGATGTGGCAGCCTTTACTCCATTGATTCCTGCTTTGGAAGATGATTTTAAGAAAGCTTACAATTCTACTCTGCTGAATGAGTCTCTTCCTAGAAAAGTGTTTACGACATTCTGAGTGTGCTCATCCATGCCTGGCCTCCAAGCCCAATTATCTGTGGACCCTACCTCTTTGTTCCCATTGACCTTCTAGAATAAAAAGAGTATAGCTTCATCAAACCCAGACCCTCATGATTAACTAGGCAAGTGGCTAGAGTCTCAGGGAAAGAAGCTTTTCAGTTGTTTAATCATCAGTGTTTTATGTGGAAGTTTGTGTTGAGGTGTATGTATAGTTTAGATGAGTTTTATGCATTGTTACCAGTACAGCAGAAATGTTTCTCAAGTGTCTAAACTTTCTTAAAGACTGCCTTGGAAGGGGCCAATATTGTTTCTAGAAATGCAGTGATATTATTTGTAGTAAGGCACTATGTTTGGTGGCACAACCAAACATTTCTGTTGAGTTAAAAAATGACATTTTGAATGCTTTGCTTGATGCTGATTGTGTGTTTGGTACAGCAGCTAGTCAGATCCTTAACTCTGGGATGACAGAGGTAAACAGAAGCAAAGGGTGTCTAAAATGTTTCATACTCCCAGGTTTTCCTCCAATAAGCAAGATCATTTTCAGTGGCCGAACAAGCAGAAGTCCCAGCTGAACAAAAAACAAGCCACTAAACATTAATAGCAGGAAGAGAACTCTGCCAAACCTAACAAGATGGGTACCTTTCCCAAAAAGAATAACCTCCTTCCCAAGCTATGACTATGCTGAGACTTGGCAGCTGTCCTTCCATTGTTCCCCTCTGGACTTCCTGTCATGAAAGTTAGCTCTCAACAAAGTGACCAGGCCGACAGTGGTTTCTGACAAATGGTTGCTGGACATTGTTGGCAGAAGTTACAGGTTCAGACACTTCTGAATTCACTGTGTCAATGGGAATGCAAGCATAGGCAGGCCACTTGGAGCCCCAAGGATGCATAGAAGCACATCAATATCAAGGAAATATTGGCGGAGATCTACTCCTTGAAAGTTCTTCACCACCTATGGGCTCTATGTCCTCTTCTTGCAGTTACAGACAACACCACAGTAATGTGGTGCCTCAACAAACAAGGAGGTGTGAGGTAATATCCTCTATGCCAGTTGACAGTGACAGCCTGGGAGCTGACTTTACAGCATTCTCTGACACTTCAGGCATTATACATTCCATCAGGCATAATGCTAGGATAGACAGACTAAGCACATCCTAGTCAGACTCGCATAAGTGGTAACATAAGTCAGTAGTGTGCCAGGATCTAGTCATGATGTGGGGAATACCTCAAATATGGAGTGCCTTCTGTGTGGTCTTCATGTTCTTCCTGTGTTCATGTGGGTTTTCTCCTGGTGCTCTGGTTTCCTCCCACATTACAAAGACATGCATCTGGAACGTTTCTCCCTGGGCCTCCTCTGAAAATTGGCTTTGTTCCAAGTCAGACTTTCCTGATAAACAAATGTTAAATAAATAAATAAAAAATAGATCTGTTTTGCCTCTTTTCAAAACAGACAGTTTGAGAAATTCTGTTCCAGTCATCCTTGCAGCCATGCTTGGAGGACAGAAGCATTCTAGTTCCCTTGGACCAGAATGCTCCTGTAAGTGTTCCCACCATTTCCACTGATTTACAGGGTACTTCTGAAGATTCAGAAAAAAGGCCAAAGAACATTATGGTGACCCCCTATTGGCCCAGGCAATCTTGCTGCTCCCCGTGACTCCCGTGCCCTGGCCCAGCAATCAAGGAGCCTCAATCCTCACCACTAACCCCAGTGAGGGGCATCTCATATAGGTTCATAGGTAGGTACTAGGCTATTGGCCCTAGGGCCTATATAAGACTAGCCAAATGGTACCCTGGCTTTCGCCACCCAAGAAAATTATTTTCCTGTGCCCCTGTCAAGCAGAGCCACAGAAGTGATCCCTAGGGTGAATTTCCTATCTTCCATCCAATCATCAAGATTTTTCTTGAAGAGTGCTAATGAGGAGCTTTGTTTGATATAGATAGATAGTTTGTTCCAGAGTATGGGAAGTCTCTGGGACAGGAATCTCGCCCTCCAGCATGTTCTGTTTATTGTGGTGACAAGGTTTAGGTCACTAGAGTGTATAGCTCGGAGGGATTGGGATTTCTTTAAGTGGAGCATGTCCAACAGCTCTGGGTTTGTCATAGCTTTGTATGTTAGGCAGAGATCGCCTCTGAGTAGGCGATATGTGACAGAGTAAAGCCGGAGTTTTCTGAGACGGTCTGTGTAGGGCATCTGTTTGAGGTTGGTAATCCTCTTTGTGAGGTATTTCTGCAGCCTTTCCAGTTGTTGTAGATGTCTTGTGAGGTACATACCAAAAGGGGCATTGTACTCTATAATGGGTTTAATGAATGATGAGTAGAGGGGAACAATGACCTCTTTTTTCCTGGATGAGAAACCTTTTGTGATGAGGTGTGCCACATAGAAGGATTTCCTGACTACTGTGGTGATGTGATTATCAAAGGAGAGACTATTGTCCACCTGTGTCCCAAGGTCTCTTATCACACTTTCGGTGTTAAGTAGACTACCATCTATGTAGTAGTTCATGGATACAGATTTTTTACCAAAAGAGATTACAATGCATTTTTTGGCATTGAGCTTGAGGCCATGACTTTGACACCAGACATCTGTCTCAGTGAGGCCCTTTTGTAGGATGTCCACATCGTTAGGAGTTTCGATTATGGCTCCTAGTTTGCTGTCATCTGCAAAATTTGTTAGCCAAAGACCTTCTGTGTTAGCCTGTACTTCAGAGTAGATACCAAACAGGAGAGGACCCAGGACCGAACCCTGTGGCACTCCACTTGTCACTGGTCTGAAGTTGGATTTAGAGTCTGCTACTTTCACAGTATGGGTTCTGTCAGTGAGCCAGTTGTCAACCCATCTTGTGACAGGGATTTATACCTAGTTTAGTGAGTTTATCTATAGTTCCAGAGTGGGGGATGGTGTCAAAAGCCTTGGCGAGATCTAGATAGGCTGTGTGAACCACCTTACCATCATCTACGGCTTTGGTGACCGCTTCAAAGAAGTCTATCAGGTTTAGGAGACATGATCTGCTATTACAAACCTGAACTGGGTAGGGTCCAGAGTTTGGAGATTACCAATGTCATTGTTTATAAGTTCCATGATGATACATTCCATTGTGGCTCCCCCTTTGTGGAGTGGGATAACCATTGCTGTGCCCCATTCAGTGGGCACAAAGCCTGAGGTGAGGCTATGATTGAACATGGCACTTAGGTGGGGTGCCAGTTTGTTCTGTAGTTAATGTAGAACACAGCCTGGGATGATGTCAGGTCCCATGGATGCTGTGTTCTTGGCTTTGGAGAGTGTGTTTTTTTACCTGTGCAGCCGTGATTACAGGAACTTTGCATTCTTCCGGTATAGAGATGGGCCCTTTAGGGGGTGAGAGAGGGGTAAAGTTAGCACTGAACCCATCTGCCAGGATGCTGCAAATATCAGTTGGCTCTGTATTTAGTACCATTGTGCTGTAATTCAGAGCAGATCTGAGTGTTGCCATTGAGATTCTTGTCATAGCTATAGAATGCTTTGTGGTTGTCTTTAGAATCAGTTGCGAGTTTGTTTTCATAACTAGCTTTGGAGGATTTTATGAGGGATCTCAGCTTCTTACTGAGGCTGATCACAGAGTTCCTCCAATCATAGGATTTTACTCTTTTTTGCAACAGTTTCTTTCTTCTGTTGTAGAGTTCGTTTATGGCAAGGGACCACCAAATTGGCTTCCTTTTTTTGGAGGATAACATCTTGGTTCTGTTAGGGATTGCATGGTCCATGCACTCGTGTAAGTGCTTATAAAGTGCATTTGTATAGGATTCAGCAGTCGCACCTCTATTGTCCGTCAGCATGGATGTTGTGAAGTTTTCCACTTCTGTCTTAAGAAGCATGAAGTTGGTTTTGGAGAATTTTTTTGCAGGGGTTTCCCTAATAGGGGGTGGGGGCAGGATGTGGATGTCTAGGGTGATTAACTTGTGGTCGGATCTGACCAACGAGGAATTGACCTCTGATGTGGACCACCGGTTGCCCATGTTGGTAATGACCAGGTTTAGGATACTGCTGAAACCTGGTGGGGGTGTGGATAAGTTGATCCAAGGCGTTGGAATTTATGAATTCCAGAAAACGTTGAGCACAAGTGTTGGTACATGAGTAGTTTTCCCAGTTAATGGTGGGGTAGTTGAAATCACCCATTGTTAGGGTGTTAGGTTGTACCTTAATATTTTCCAGTGTATCAAGAAATGAGGAGTGGGAATCCTGGGGCATAGTGGAGAATGTGTAGCAAGATACAATTTGGATTGCGGTCTTGCCCAGAGTTAGTTGCACTTGGATAATCTCGGATGCATTATGCTGACCAACTAGCCTGGAGGTTTGGATATCATTAATGAATATTGACACTCCTCTGCCTTTATTGTTTCAGTCCAGGTTAAGTGGCTGAAAGGTGTGGTATGAATTATAGCCTGGTAATGCAGGGGTGCTCTCTGGAGCCTTGAACCAGGTCTCTGTCACTGCACAGATGTCAATGTTCTCCATTTTAAGGAGTGCCTCAAGTGAGTGCATTTTGAGGTTTAGACTTCTAGCATTAAGTAGCATTACCCTCAGATTTTGCTTGCTTGTACCTGTTACAGTGGTGAATTTGTCATTTGAACCTTGCCTACAAAAGGCACTATAGGGGGTGGCAAGAGCCTTAGCCAGTATCCAGAATCCCAAGGGTGACAGGTGCAGGCCATCTCTGGCAAAGCATCGTTTATTTGTCGATCATGTCATCCCAGGCAGACAGATACTGGATCCCCTTAGAAAGACACCAGAAGCTTAGCCAATTGTTGAAGTCAGTCATTTTGCCCTTGTACTGTGGTATCATTCTGGGTGATGGAAGGATGCTACTCGGGACTAGGGTCATACCTCCTGGGCTACAATATCGGGCAACTCCTCCATGTCTCTTTTCATGTAGTCCAGGGAGGTACGCCTCAGGTCATTCACACCAACATGGACAATGACAGAGTCATATTTGTACTTGTTGTGGAGTGACCTGAGTGCATGCATTACGTGGCAGATCCTGGCACCTGACAGGCAGCTGACAGTAACTTTCTCCTTGTTTAGCCTGGTGAGTGTGCCTGACTATAGAGTTACCTATGACTACAGTGTTGGGTACGTTGTTATGCCTTATGGGCTGTGGTTGAGTGGCACACTGAGTTTGTGGGCTCTGTGTCATTTGGGTTGTGTTGGGGGGTAGAGGTTGCTTGCGTTTCTTCTTTGGAGGTCCCTGTTGCTTGGGTAGATTTTTATTGAGAGCCTCCGCAAATGTAGGTGTGTTTTTTGTTTCTCTGTGTGTGTTTTGGTGGTGTAGGTTTTGAGGGACTATGTGATGAGTGTGGTGTGGTGCAAGTGTTTACCTTCTCCTTTTGACTGTCTAGTCCAGTCCAGTCTTGGGTGAAGAGAGCTTTGCTTCCAGTTTGGCTATATAAGTGCATCTCTCACAGATTGTAGTGTTGGGTGATAGGAGGAGAGGGTTGTCTGTGTACATGAGTCAATTGCTGCTTTGCCCCAAGATACCCAGATTCATCAGGTAGACAGGAGAAAACACCAGGAGCTGACCCTTACACATGCCTGGATAGGTGTTTATTTATTAAGTACTAAAAACTGTTTTCCTCTAGACAAGTGAGGAAAGTTGAGTGCTGTAGTAATTTGTAGCTTATTTAATACTTACAATGAGTTCTGAACAAGTGCTGAGCTCAAAGAAACAGATTTGAGTGCTGAAACTAAAAAAACTGGCTAGTTCTAAGAAACAAAATTAAGCTACAAGGCTTCCCTCCAACACAGATAGGCTTGGGGGGCTCGGACGCAACAACCCTGGATACAGCAAATCTGTATCTGGACTAGACGACTTACAGGAAAGGCAGGAAACAAGCTTAGAATTTTTTTTTTGTAAAGTGGAAAGGGGAAAGGAGGAGCAGAAACTAAATGGGTTGACCTTCTCAAATGTTCTCCCTGGATTAGGTAGAAAGAGGTAATGACACTAGACTGGAAGGAGTGTCCCAGATCAAATTTACAGTAGAGGCGGGCAACTGCAAAGCCACCAAGTTTAAAAACAGGATACCAATAAGGAGGGAGGGTGGGAACAAACAAACCCAACCAGATGCTTAACAGTTGTAGAAAATTTCTAGTTAATACCTCACACACAGTGAAACTAGCTAGAAAAGTATAAGCAGACAATAAAAGTGCTATAAACAACTCGTAAAAATAAGCCCTTCCTCCAATTAGCTCAGTGTGAAATGGCAGAAACACTCACAAGTTAACTTCTTAAGTAACAAAGTTGAAACCTAAAACAACTTTAAAAAAAGCTTGAAAGAACCAATGAGGTGCTTGCTCCAAGCCATAGTCCAGGTAACCCCAATCAGCCAATAACCATAAACACTTCTCTCTCACTGAAATGCTATACTGGCTTTGGCTAAACTAAGATGGCCTGGAACATGTGCTCAGACACACAGCCTCTACTAACAAACAACTAGGCCTAAAACACAAGCCTGAATATGGACACACCCACACTACTTAGGTAGAAAAAAATGCAGAAATGTTTAAACAGATAAAGGAGCAAGGAGACTCTAGAGAATGCTTTTAACTGCAAACAAGTTATATGATACACTCCTATGCAGGAAATCAGAACAAACAAACCCAACCAGATGCTTAACAATTGTAGAAAAGTTCTAGTTAATACTTCACACACAGTGAAACTAGCTAGAAAAGTATATGCAGACAATAAAAGTGCTATAAATAACTTGTAAAAATAAGCAAAAAAACAGGATACTTCATGTTATATATCACAGATCAGTTGGCTCAGTGCCCTTCCTCCGATTAGCTCAGTTTAAAATGGAAGAAACACTCACAAGTTAACTTCTTAAGTAACAAAGTTGAAACCTGAAACAACTTTAAAAAAAGCTTGAAAGAACCAATGAGGTGCTTACTCCAAGCCGTAGTCCAGTAACCCCAATCAGCCAATGACCATAAACACTTCACTCTCACTGAAATGCTATACTGGCCTTGGCTAAACTAAGATGGCCTGGAGCATGTGCTCAGACACACAGCCTCTACTAACAAACAACTAGGCCCAAAACACAAGCCCAAATATGGACAATGCTACACTACCCACACTACTTAGGTAGAAAAAAATTGCAGAAATGTTTAAACAGATAAAGGAGCAAGGAGACTCTATAGAATGCTTTTAATGCAAACAAGTTATATGACACACTCCTTAGCAGGAAATCAGAACAAACAAACCCAACCAGATGCTTAACAGTTGTAGAAAATTTCTAGTTAATACCTCGCACACAGTGAAACTAGCTAGACAAGTATAAGCAGACAATAAAAGTGCTATAAATAACTTGTAAAAATAAGCAAAAAAAACAGGATACTTAGTGTTATATATCACAGATCAGTTGGCTCAGTGCCGTTCCTCCGATTAGCTCAGATTGAAATTGGGAAAGGATAACAGATACACACAGTAAAGTGCAATTTCCCTTAAGAGCACACAGAGATCACAGTCAGTCCAGGGCTGGTCGCTCCCTTGCTCTCCAGGTCCCCAATAAGACTCCCCACTGGCACAGCTATAGGGTCCATATCTCAGCCTAGTGGGCAAGCTAAAACCTCCAGCACCCTCTCTGTCCAACCAGTGCTTCGTGTCCCTGCCCAAGTAGCTGACACACACACACACACACACACACACACACACACACACACACACACACACACACACACACACACACACACACACTTTGAGAAGAGTTTATATAAGCACACAGACACTCCTGGGGAAGGCTGGCACAGGTTCTCCAGCTGTGCCCCTTTTTCCCAGAATATATGGTAGTACCAGCTGCCACCACCCACTAATATTTATCAGCTACTCAAAGGCCCTTAAAAGGGTGTCCAATTATTACTGTGCAATATTATTATCCCGTTGGTAGTATAGCCCAGGGCTGGGCTTTGCACAATTTTACCAAAGGCATGCATGTACTCTAAACAGTTTAAATTATCTCTACAAAAACAGCCATGGTTGAAAGGGTTTAAAAATATTTTATAACAAATAGTCAAAACACAAGACAATACTTTTTACTACACAGTGCTAGTCAAGAGTTCAGAGATCACAGAGAAACACTTAAAATAATTCAGTAGAACAGTTCTGACATCACAAAACACTTAGTCTATTTGTTCTAGTTGCTAGCTATTTCTAAGAGAAAACACAAGTCTAAGATAACTTGCATATAGAGCAAAGGCAGAGTGCTGATGAGTTGGATGGTCAAGACAAAAATGCTTAATGCTCTCTGATTCTCTTTGTTTTTAAAATCACATTACTGGTTCACATTACATCCATCTTCACATTTCCTGGGTTCCCAGGCTAACAGAAACTACATTTACATTCTTCACCTCTGGGCAGAAACCAGAGCAATAAAGGACATTTATGCATGCAAATTCTGGTCATTAACTCTGGCCTTAGAACAACAGGCCTCACTCTAGACTCACTGGCTCCGAGTTTTAACATCAAAGGTTCGTAACATGCTTTACTTGGTCAGTAGAGTGCACTGTTGTTACTTTTTTTTCAGTTCCACATGAAACACTATTTTTACCATTTAAGACATCAAGCCTGTGGTTTACCTTAATATTTACAGATGACAGAATTATCTCCAAAATTCTATCTAGCTAGGCTGGCAGCCTTCACCTATCTTCACCCAATCTTCACACCCCCTTATAATAGTATTGGCCAAGGGCAGTTATCATAGACTTCCTCAAACTCTGGATTTGCTCTCACATTCTCAGGGGCAACTGGCACACCCCAGTGTGGAGCAACTGCAACTGACAGCCTGGATGATTCAATTTTGACACCATTTTCATACTTGTTTCATGAGGATGTACAGCAGGTGTTAAAGGAAGCCAGAAATCCTGCAATTAGAAAATCTTATGTTTACAAATGGATAAGATTTTCTAAGAGGTGCCTAAGTGGGAAAAGAGGGTCCCTTAAGGTTAATATATTTCTGGTCTTGAAATATTTGCACGAGCTGTTTCAGGATGGCTTATCATTTGCATCCATTAAGGTGCATTTAGTGACCATCTCTGCTTATCTGCCAATGGCTCCTCCTCTGTTCTATTTTGGTAAAAGAGTTCATGGAGAGAGTTGCATATGCAACCTCCTTCACTAGCAAATTCCTCCTTCATTGGATCGCAACTGTTTCTGGAAAAATTGACTTTATCACCTTTTGAACCTGCTGCTCAGGCTGATCTGAAACTCTTACTTTGGAAAACTGCTTTGCTTATTGTTCTGATATCGACAACATGAACCTCTGAGCTGCAAGCTGTCATGGTGAGACAAGTTTACATAATTTCATGCCAAAACTGGTCTCAGAAAACCCTCTGAATCAGTCTGTTAACATTCCTGTGTCCTTCCCAGTACCTAAGCATAAGGGAGAGAGGATACGTCATTCCTTGGATATGCACTGGCAGCTCAGGTACTACCTTGACAGAATGAAACCCTTCAGGAAGGTTGAAAGTCTTTTTATTTCCTACAAAGTGGAAAAGAAGGGTCAGCCTGTCTCTAAGCAAACCATTGCATGTTGGTTATCCTCTGGTATTTTGTTCTTTTACACCCATCATGGCAAGGTGAATCCAGGCAAGGTAAAGCTGCAGTCTACCAGGGCCTTTGTCTCTTTAGTGGCATATTTGAAAGGAGTGGACTCTAGAAGTGTTCTAGGAGCAGCAACTTGGTCCTCTGTCCATACCTTATGAAGCACTACAAGCTGGATGCCTTTTCTAGATTGATAGCAAGCTTCACTAGGACTATTCTCCAGGCGCTGCTGGACCCTTTTCCTTCCTCCCCCCTCGTTGGATAAACTTTGAGAATCTACCCAAATGCCAGTAAGGCAGTGTGTTTGTTGAACATAGTACAGTTGGATAAGTCCTACTTACTTTGTACCAGTTTTGTTGGTAGAACACACTGCTTTACTGGCACTACCCACCCACTTTCCCCTTTTTGGATGTACACAGTTTGGTGTTTTTGGTTATCGTGAAACACTGCTCCATGGTTTTTATTGTTCTGTGTGTGTGTGTGTGTGTGTGTGTGTGTGTGTGTGTGTGTGTGTGTGTGTGTGTGTGTGTGTGTGTGTGTGTGTGTCTGTGTCTGTGATTTCTGGTACTGTAACAGGAGGTGTTCACAAAGCTTTTGTTTTCATCTTCTCTTCCTGTTGGATGCTAGAAAATTGAGAGAGTCCTGTCTGTAGGTTTGTAAAACAGTCCCTGTACTGCCAGGTGATTGGTCTATCACATCCACAGAGAGGCAGTGGGAAGGATTCTGAGCTTTAGTAGACTACCTGAGGAGGATAGCAGGGCACTACTACCTGAATTCCAGTAAGGCAGTGTGTTCTACGTACTTCAAATGTTACATGTAAGTAGGTCTTTTGCAATTGCTTTCTGTAGTTACCTGTCAAACAGAGCACAAGCAGTGAAATGGAAAACTGATTTCTCTACCTTCTTGCTTATAACTATTGGTGTCTCACAGGGATCTATACTAGGCCCCATACATTTTAACATATTCATCGATGACCTCTACACGGCTACAAAAAATACACCCCTAGTTCAATATGTTGATGACTTGACCCTAATCTGTTCTGCCAAATCTCTCTCTCTCTGAATTCTAAGGCTTTACACAACAGTATCAGCTGAAACATGGCAAGCAATTCACAACTACTTCTAAACCCTAAAAAAAATAAATTACTGCTGTTCATCCTAAAACACATCACTGGCAAAACATTACTCACTATCATCTCTGCCAACAAAACTGTTATATAAAAAATAAACCTTACAAAATGACTGGATATCATCACAGACAGGTTGAAATTTGACCATCATTTATTACTCATTGTTAAACTTGGTACATTATACAGAATAAAAACCTACTTCGCTGACATAGCCAGAAGACATATGGGCTCTACTTTCTAACTGTCCTATCTCCTACATGCTGCTCCAAACTTCATTAACGTTCAAGTTATACAACTGCCTACACTTGAGAAATGTTATAATAAAATTGCTAAATTTGCAAAAAACTCTAACAGTGTAACACACGCCACTGCTTGACCCTCAGAGAATTAAACTGGTTAGAACTACCATACATCACGTAGCACCTTTTCAGCTAAGTACAATACACAGACTTCTCTCTAAATCAGAAAATTGCCCATCCCTTAACTTAATACAGTACAACTCCCCCAGAAGAATTTTGATTCTAGAGAAAAATGGATCTAGTTTAGTTTGATTGACTTTATAAAATGTTGAAATTCAAATGACTGAGAACATATGATCAACATTTTAAAAAGTTACAAAGAAGACAAAACATACAGCATTTTTCCCTCTTCACCCCCACACCACCTTATATATATGCTAACTCCAAGATTGCACTACAGTGGGGAAAAGGGCTCATTCCCCAATCCCCCTCAGCCACAATCTCAGTACAGTCCGTTTGACTTTTGAAAATGTTGATCATATGGTCTCAACCGTGTAAACTTCAACATTTTAAAAAGTTGATAACTAAACTAGACCCAAGAAAAATCACTGCTCACTATAACAAATCAGCTAATAGTGCAGATGACTCTCTACATTTAAATAGTGTAGCTAAACTATGGGACCCTTATACCACGACCTGAAATCCGTTCAGAATGCAAACCAATTTAAAATGGATCTACTTTGTTTCATTGAATCTCATTTCACTGAATTTCATTTCACCCTGACCACATCACTGAAAACACAAATTACTGAAAACTAATTTCACTGAATCTCATTTCACTAAACTGAACTTAGTATATATGGCACTGTGTAGAGAACTGCAAGGCAAGTAAAAGGTATATGCCCTTTTCCCCACTGAAGTGTGATTCTGGAGTTAGTATATATAGTTAGGGGGGTGGGGGGGCACAACCCCCACCCTTGTTTGTTTTATATTGTATGTTACCAAAAACTTCAAAACAATACATTTTAAACAATAGACATGCATAGTTGCAACACCAATGACTAACTCTCTCCAGAAGACAATATATACTCAAACTAAGTGGGGGGCTATGCTCTCCACACCATCCAATGTTGGGGGACTGTGCCCCCACCCCCAACTATAAATACTAACCCCAGGATTGCACTGCAGTGAGGAAAAGGCTATATACCTTTTACTTGCCTTACAGTACTCTACACAGTGCCATATATACTAACTGCAGTTCAGTGAAATAAGATTCAGTGAAATGAGTTTTCAGTAATTTCAGTTTTCAGCGAAGTGGTGGAGTAAAATGAAATTCAGTGAAATGAGGTTCAATGAAACAAAGTAGCCCCTTTAAAATACAACTAAAACACTGTAATTTTTCATACCTCTCAGCTGTCCTGATTTTTGCACAGTGTCCAGATTTTTGTCTCTTATTTTTGGCCTGCTTCTTATAAAATTTTGGTTTTCTGGAAAATCACTCATAAATTATTGAGGACTGAACTCAGAAAACAATAGCATACATTTGAGTTTCAGCCTTCATATTGTTCAGAAAATTCATGCTATTGCAAAACCTGTTATTCTATCAACTTTCTAAGATTGTATGTGCAATATTTTAAAGTATCCCTATTTTTGGGACTTTGTTCCGCCTTTACTTAAGGCTTTGTCCAGATTTCTTTCTCTAAGAGGTTGAGAGGTATGCTGAGCTTGTTTTATCGTCAGTTTCTCTTAACTCATAATCCTATGCCCTACAACCAGCCTTCACCAATATCTGAATATTTTACTAGCATCTCTGAGCCATACACATAGCTTTGTGACACTGCTCTCCTCCCCACATCTATGCTGATAATATAAATCTTATAATAGTCATATAGATTTGTTCCTGAACCTGCTTAATACCCCATCTCGTACCTGTAATATTAACATTTTCTGCCCTACCATGTTGTTCCCTGAATTCCATTTTTTGAATATCTAATTACTAATCACAAGATCTGTTAGCCGTTTGACAAACCCACTAACACAACCCTTCAAATATTGAAAGTTCAGCATCTACTTAATGCATAAGTATCTCTTATACTGTAATACTTGACTTTATTTAATATATAGTCTAATTAGCAAATGTTTGTATAATTGTTAATGTCTTATTTATGCAATTACCGAATATCTGTTTAAAATGTCTGTAATATGTTGAAGTTTTCTCCATGGGATGAAGAAAGTTTTTTTGACTAAAACCAGTTGTCAAACCTGGTAAAGAAAATAAGTTGAAAATGGGGAGGATTTCCTGGATTTTGTTGTTTAGGGAGATGTTTAAGATGCATTTCCAGATGTGAGCCATGGTATTTTCAGTTAGAAAAAGGTTGTAAGTTTGAGTGAGAAGACTGAGAATACCTTTCCACACATGAATGATTAAGGGAATGAGGTCATCAGAACCAGGTGGGGTATCAGTAGACATTTGGTTAAGCTGTGCATTGACATCTTTAGTTTTTATTTGTATTTTTAAATAAAAGATAGGTGTGAACAGAGGGGATGAGTAGGGCTGAAGGGGCATCGTAGGGATGTTAGTTTTGAACTGAGGTCAGTTGCTGGATTGTTTAAGGAAGTCTGTACTGAGAGTTTTGATTATGAGCAATCAAAGAAATTATGGGAGTTATTGTCATGGATTCCATTTCTAGTTGTTGTTGTGTCTTTCGGCTTTTCCCAGTTAGGGGTCGCCACAGCGGAACTCTGGTCCGCTAATGATTGGTAGTTGATTTTTACGTGCCGAGTTACCAGCCCTGATGCACAACGTTCAACGAAGGTACGCCCATTCACGCATGTCTCCATGCAGAAGACGCTCTAGCTGAGAATCGAACCGGACAGCATCTTACTGTGAGGCGACAATGCTACCGCAGCACCACCACTGCGGGTCCCCACATTCCAGACATCTTTAAAGGTTCATAAGTGAATACTAGGCTAAGTGCCCTGAAGGGTCATTTTAAGCCTAGCTGATAACCTGAGGTCAGAATCAAACCCTGTACCTTATGTCTGTGAGGTGAAGACTTTAACTTTTATGCCAAAACCATGCTCCCCTATTTTGGTGTACCTAGGAGGTACACTTTTCTGGCTTTGTAATGGCTGGATTGCTTGGCAAGATAATTGGATTTGACCAATGAGAGTATGACAATGGTTGAAGAGCAGCAGATGTTTGTGAGGACAAGATCAAATTTGTCGATGCTCCTAGTGATGGAAGGTGTTACATGATCAAGGGGTTTACAATGATGAAGTCAAGGAACATTGCACATGTTGATTTATAGGGGTGTAGGTGTGCTAGTGTATGGAAGTACCCTTAGAAAAATAGTATATGCTTTACTGGAGATAGACTTTAATTTATTTAGCTAAGTTTTGTGATCTGTAGGTGTTACAGATGAGATTGTGTAGTTGGTCAGGATGTAGTATGAGGTCTTGTTTACTGGTATTATGATATGAAGGAGTCCGAAGTCATTGTTCTAGTTGATTAATCTAGAGGTGATGGTGAGTCAGATAGAGATGGACATGCCACCACCAGACTTACTGTTATCTACATTTTTGGGTTGACACAAGTGGAAGGTACAGAAATCGGCTAAGGAGGAAGTGTTTTCACTGTTCTAGCACCAGGTTTCAGTGACAACACAAAGTTCCATGCTTTCCAGAGTTAGGAAGGCCATGAGGGAGAGCATTTGCTTAGTTCCTCTCTTAGCACTCAGCACCACTAAATTGATATTTGCTGGACTGTAATGTGTATTTACAAGTTTGGTAACCTGAGCAGACTGACATTGCTCAAAAAAGTACTGTGGGGTAGAAAAAGTATTACTCACTATGCAAAAGTCCCGATGATGGTTCTGACCATGCTTGGCGAAACAGGTGGGACAGTCTTCCATCTTCTTCAGGCTGAGACAGAGTGGGCACCGATACTCAATTTGTGTGTGAGGTTTGTCTCCAGTTCTGATTAATATATGCACATCTCTCATGTGGACTTATTCTGTGGTAATAGAAATGGTGGTCAGAGAGCATGTGGCAGTTTGTACACTGCCTTAGAGTGTAAAGTGCTAGAAGGCTGGCAACAGATGGTGAACAGAAACAGACTGAGGAGCTGCAACTGATGTAGAGATGCCAACTGGCATACGTTATGCCATGTTACGGAATTTGTTGATCCTTGGTCTGGCTAGGAGGGAGGGCAGAGCTGTATGATATATATAGAGAGATCTAGTGCAGAAAACAGTACAACACAGCATAATATAACGCCATTAAGTAGGTATGTGATACATAAGTGGATAATGAAAGTAGTTGCAGTACAGTACAAAGCTTTGCAGCTTCTGTAAAATATAGCAGAATACAGTACAATATTATTTTACACAATACAGTACTACTTTATACAACCCAATACAGTACAACCTAGAACAGTTCACTACTAGTATAGAACAATGCAATACAGTGTTATAAGGCTCAGATGAATGGCAAGCATGGATTCCACGCCATAATAAAACCAATAGTAATCAAGGAGTCTAAGGCATGAGAGCACCTCTGCAGCAGACAGGAATATTACAGTGTGGTGATAAATGCAATACCAGTTATTAGTGTGTGACAGGACACCAAGCATTAATGCCATATCATAATAATGCAAACACTATGTATACTGCTGACTCCAAGATATGGTGCTTAATACAGTAATCAAAATGTCCAAATATAAGAGGCAAAATGTTACAAGAGATATTAGCTACTGTAGGCACTTATGTTACAACACAGTACTCAACAGGCTGCAATATAGCAAGTCAGGTAAATAATTAGTTACAGCAAGGATACAGAATTGCAGGACAGCAATCAGCCAACCACAGCTGAGAAATACCTAACTGACAGAAGGTGCTGCAAACTGCTGCCACGTGCTCTCCGGAGCAGCCAGGGAACATAGGTTGGGAGGAATGGTGCAGTTACCAAGGCAGTTACCCGCTACTGTCATATGTACTCTGATACTGTGTTGTAACTTCTGCAAATCCAAGATGTTGTAGAACTATTGATCTGATGTTGTCAATTTTCATTCATTCCTCAACATATGGGTTTGCATCCAATCCTTGGATCCGACTTGGCCGCTGTTCTACAGCTTGTGGAAACCTCAAACTCTCAAGCTCCTCTCTTACCCATAATGCTTTAGTTATCCTCCTTCTCCAGATCTCATTTGTCACCTTTGGAAACAGATGTGGTTGCTACAGCTCTTGAGCGAATTTTTTTATTTCATCTAATGATAAGTACCTTCTTTTTCTTTAACATATATATATATATATATCTACTAAGTATCCTCCCCTTACCTGTATCTTTGGTATTTTACCATTTACCATATTATATTACTGGCCTCAAACAGATGCCCTACGCAGACTGTCTCAAAAAACTCCAACTTTACTCTGTCGCATATCCAGTGGCTGCTGGTGACTTCAAATCAAAGGGGGACTGCAGGAGACAGCTGAATGGGTGGGGTCAATGGGAAGGGGTGCAGCCAACTAGAAAGGGGAGGAGCTATGCTAAAAACCACAAAAACTAACTAAATACACTGCCGTGGGTGCCAAACCATAATTATGAGTCCAATCAAGACAAAATGAAGTGTAGAAGAATAAAAATATTCAAAGCATTGGCTGCATGACAGCTTACTTAATATCTAGATGGAAACAAAAAGGTTGTGAGGCATGAAAATATAAATTACTTTTTTAAATACATTAATGGAATGCCAATCAAAATCAAGTATAAGAAAAACAAGCAGCACTCAACTCAAACCACTTCTTGCACTGCAGTTCTAATTATAATTTATATTCAGCTTTATTAAAGTACCAAGTAACATGCTGAAAGTAGAAATCTCTGATGCCCCCACTTGTAAAAATGTTTCTCATCCAAAAAAAGACCTGCTGCCTGACAACTATCTACTTGTTTCATGGGGAAAACATGCTCAAAGTAAAAAATGAAAAGCAAACAAGAAATAAGCTCAAGATACATTGCTTAAAAGGATTACTGTACAGGTTATGGACCACACGATTGGCATTCTGTTTAGTTTACGGGTAAAGCCTGCAGAGATGACTGGAAGCCTCCAAGTGTAATGAGCTTCTTAAAATAATGTAATCCTGTCCTTTATTACAAATACTGTCATATGCATTTCAATACCCAAGGCTTATACATTATCTAGTTAAGTATTCTCTACATGGCAACAACAGAAAGGCTTTCAATGTTAGCAATTCTTTAACAATATACTTATTAACGCTTACTTGCATCTTACAATCTCAGCCAAGCTTACCTGATGGTCATTAAAGTATCGCTACTTAAACACAGAGCAACAGGCACTCTGAGTAATAAGCATAAATTCACAGTACAAAAAAAAAAATGACAGAAACCAGACCATTCTGCAAAAATCAAGGACAGATGAAAAGCCACTCTAGTACTTGTGTCTACCTTGGATGGGGGGGGGGGTACTCTGCACATTTACACTGCATAATTACTCCTTGCCTTGCTACAACACATCCAGAGTCACTACATGGGGGATTGGGGTGGAACAAGTATGTCACAATTTGAAATGTCTCTGGCTGACTGTGGTGACCCTGACACATTTGTCATACCTCTCAACCTCAGAGCAAGAAATCTGGACAAAGCCATACAAAGAAGTGGGACAAATGCCCAAAAATAAGGACAATTTTTAAAATATTGCTCTTATAAACTTAGAAAGATAATAGAATAGGTCTTGCATTAGTATGAATTTTCTGAATGGTATGAAATCTGAAACTCAGATGTCTTTCATTATTTTCTAGCTTCCGTCTTTAAAGATTTGTCACTAATTTGCCAAAAAAAAACTATTTTATGAAAAATGGACCAAAAATGTGATGTAAAAATATAAAATAGCCACACAATACAGCTGGGAACCTATCAAAGAAGGAGCACTTTAATATTAGTACTGCTAACTTGAGCAGCTGACAAAATAAAAGAATCTACATGCATTTCTGAAATAAAAGTAATCTATAACTCTAATTATTACAGTTATTTCTTAATTGTAAACCCTCCATGTTTTCTTCCAAAATTGCTATTTTGCGGAGGGATTATTATTTGAGCCAAAATCAGAGACAGTTGAGAGGTTTGGCTATGCCTAATTCTATAAAGCAATTTATTTGCATGTACCTCTCAACCTGTTAATGCAATAAATCTGGACAAGGCCAAATACATTAGGGGAACATATAAACAGTACTAAAAATTGCTCTTGTATAAACTGAGACAGTTGATAAAACAACAAGTCTTACTTTAGCATGCATTTTTCTGAAGGTTATGAAGTCTGAAACTCAGTGTATCATTATTTAGTGACTTAATTCCTAAATGATTTGCCAGAAAACCACAAATTTTATGAGGAACAAACCAAAAATAAGAAGCAAAAATCTATTCATTCTTTGAAAATCTGGAGGGTTGAGAGGTATAGTTCAGCTGGGGCTGTCTAAGTTTGCCGCCCTTCCCCCTCACAAAATCATGGTCGAATAGAGCCTCCCCCTGCAGCCATTCCAATTATCCATTACTTAGCTATTTCACTCCATTTACCATAAACACTAATGTGCATACTGATTTACTTCTATGATAATTTGGACTTCATTTGAAAGTTTTATTTTGCATTTTACAGCACAAACACTAAGACATCTGCTAAACAAACTTAGCATTAAAACTTCTCTGCCCTTGAAACTCACATTCATTGAAACGGCATTGAAACCCACATTCAAAGAAAATACATTTTACCAGTGGCAGATAAAGATTAATTCTGGGCTGTTTTCAAATCATAGGCCCCTTGCATATGAAACATACATGTGCTTTCTGATACACCTTCCTACTGTTTTGAACATTTTTCCAGTAAACAATGAAACAAAACGCATGCACCAATAATGACAAAACTGCCCAATTCAGAACATTTCCATCATAAAAGTCTACTCAGACTTCTACAGTTCACCATTATCAGTAAATATGCACAATTCTACAGTCCACCATTATCGGTAAATATGCACAATCTCTGAAGAAGTAAAAAAGTCATCTAAATAATTCCACATTAAATAAATCTGTAACTAATGAAGAGGTTGCTGCTAGCAAACACCTTTATATTTCGGAAATATAAAGTGTCTGATGCCCCTGAGGAATAAATTGCCTACATTACATTAAAAATAAGCTAGTAATATTGCAATAGGAAATGGATGGCAAAATCATAACAGGCTCATAGTATCTTAAATTTTTCAGTACGGCAGCATTCACCCCTTGTGGGAGTAGAACCAACAACCTTCTGTATCAAAAGCAAGTACACAACTTGGCATAGTGGTATTGCTGACTTAGCATAAGCAGCACTAAACTTCTCTTCACCTGCAGCTCTCAGCTCCTTGTAAAATCTACTCAATACTCAACTGCATCTCAACTTTGCAGCACAAGAAATCTGGAAAAAGCCAAATGTATTGAGGGGGGGGTCAAAAGGCCAAAAACCAGGGACACATTAAACATTGCTTGTATAATCTTGGAAAGTTGCTAGAATAAAATGCTGTGTTACCACCATACATTTTACTGCCAAGGTCCCTGTGCAAAACAGTCAGAGCAACATACCACTACGCCAAATCAGCTGCTTTGTGAAAGAGAGGAAGACTGAAACTTAATTGGCTATCATTTAATGAATTCAGTTCTCAGCATAGCTGTCAACCTCTTAGCACAAAACACCTGGACAAACCCAGTAATGAGGGAATACAGCCCTCTGACATATTCAGTGAATTCAGTTCTTGCCATAGTTGTCAACCTTAGCACAAAAAACCTGGACAAAGCCAATAATGGGGTAATACAGTCCAAAAAATAAGGACAAATTTCAAATATTCATCTTATAAACTTAGAAAATTGCTAGAATAAAAGGTTGTGTTACTATGTATTTTCTGAAGAATATGAAGTCTGAAATTCAAATGACTGTTAATTTTACTTCTGACGGAATAAAAACGATTTTCAGCAGAGGCCCAGGGAGAAATACTGCAGACACATGTCTTTGTAAAATGGCAGGACACCAGAGCAAATCCATACAAACACAGGGATGAGATGCAGACTCCACACAGAAGGCACCCCAGCCAAGAATCAAACCAGAAAACGTATAGCTGTGAGGCAACAATGCTACCACTGCACCATAAAATATGCAATGAATTAAACATTCAGAAACCTGAAGTCTGAAATTCAAATGCCTATCAATTTTATTTAACATTTGTTAATCAGGACAATCTGACTTGGAATAAAAAAAAACAATTTTCAGCAGAGGCCCAGGAAGAAATAAAGCAGGCGTGTCTTTATAACATGGGAGGACACAAAAGCAAACCCACACAAACACAGAGAGAAGATGCAGACCCCACACAGAAGGCACCCCAGCCAAGAATCAAACCCAAGAACCTATAGCTGTAAAGCAACAATGCTACCAGTGCACCATCAAATATCAAGCATTACAATATTTAGAAACCACTGATATTATGAGGAACAGATCAGATCAAATATGAGGCAAAAATCTGCACTTTTTTTACAAATGGTGGTGGGTAGTGAATTCAGGTCCTTAACACCTGCATACAGGGTACAGCATTCAAGCCTGAGTATCTCTACCCATCACCATCTGTTCTCTGGGGCATTTTACACACACACACTGTTCTGCCATCTTGGCCTACCATCATCAATTTAAAACATTTAGACAATAGTTCCATACTAGTGATAATAAGACACCCTAACTAAAATTTTGCCTGTAGTTTGTCACTTTTATAGGCTTAGTTGAAGTAAATTAATAATTCAGTGACTTCATTTTCAAAAGATAAGAGAGGGATATAGCCTCATTTAAGCTGCATGGTCCCATGGCATGAGTTCTAATTTGTAACTCAAGTTCTTTACATTCAAGTTTTAGTTTCCATGGGCATCCCTTGAGTCCTGGTCCATTATATCAGTAACAAAAAAGCAAAACGCATGCCCTTCATTTTTTCTGTATATGCTTCCATAATGCATTACATAGAGCCTGTTTTTTAACATCTCTCCGATGGTCACAAATCATTTCTTTCATTCCCCTCTCATACCACCCATATTCAAAACTTTCCAGTTATTTCTAATAATGTATTTTGTGGGCTTTAGCATTGTAAGTAACTATACAATCTTTACCATACTTTTGGATATTATCTTGATGTATAAGACCTTAATCATCACCACAACCTAAAAGAGGCTTATAAATTCCATCTTTTTCTTTTTCTGGTAACCTCCCTGAAAATGTCACCAAGGAGTTCAGGGGTTATCCCCTATTCAATAACATAGATCTTAAGTTTTTTTTCACATTCCTAGATAAATGTTTCAGTTTTAGAAACCATCCTAGCTAGCCTTACCATTTGCCCTTTTACAAGGGTTTTCTTTTGGTACAAGGGGTGCCATCTATTGAAGCAAAACAAAATTTGTGTAGGTAGGTTTCCTAAATAAACTAGAATTAAAATATTTATTCTTGCTTCCTTGGAATTAATATATATATATATATATATATATATATATATATATATATATATATATATATATATATATATGTTTCACTATGCAGTACTGCTTCTTTGTACAAATCATCAGTCAGACAGAAATGGAAATACAGGTACGCTGGAAGTAAACCTAAATACTCCCTATAATCACTATAGGAGATTCAATCATTCATATTAACTAAAGACCAGTCTGTATAGTTTACCATTTACCGTATTATAAAAAGCATGTCTTCTGCAAATAAATGACTTCCTATCTCCCCTTAACATATTATCAGAAATACAACATGAATTTAGATGAGGAAACAGAATAGTCACAGCTGATGTTAAATTAAGAGGTACTAGAAAAATATGAATAAACATATGCTTGCATGTACTTTTTAGATTATTCAGATTTATTTGGGACTGATCATTACTTCTTACTTTTGTCATAATTAGTAGACGAAGTTATTGGCAGAAAGTTTACAAAATCATTCTCAGAACTTCTTAAAGATCAAATTGTTGTTGATGTATGATCAAACAGTAACTACCTGCCAAAAGAAGTACAAGCTGGAATCAAACTCAGTTCTGTTCATAGTCCAAAACTGTTTATACCACTCAGCACTGTGGCAAGGAAACATGCTGGGGTAACCAATCCTAAACAATGTGGGGATGGAACTATACTATAGTTCTAAAAACAACACACAAACAGGGTATAATGTCATATCTGTTCCATGACAATACAGTACATCTCAGGTTGGGGGGGTAATGTTTCCAGTAACAACAACAGCCCAACAAAATGACTCCAACCTGATAAAGGACCTACAGACAAATAATTAATTTCCTTATCTTGAGCTTGTAGATATATACCTGTAAGGAGGTAGGCTGAAAGGAATCCTACAAAGATAACTTAATTGTCTATATTAATTTGAACCTTGCTTTCTATACTCGTAAAGACCCAAAGGTGAAACAGGTCAACATAAGTGCAAAACACTCAGTCCCATGAAATAAAACCTCCCATTTGACAGCAGCAAAATACAATATTGGACTTTAAAATTATCTAAGATATTATATGGTACATCAGTAATAACTTAACAATCACAGTTCAGAGAAACTTTAACAAGTTGTAACAAAACTGTCACCAGTAATAAACCAATCCCAAATGTTTGCCACTTGCTTCAACCAGGATACTGATGGCTCTTATAAATAAGCTATAGTCTGGAAAACTGGGTTAAAATACAAGTTGCTGCCATAAAAAAAATTGTTTATTAATTTACTTATTTGTTTTTGATATCGTGGTAGGTTGGAGCCTTCACTAACCCTTTTCAGACATGACCTCAGCACAAGGTTAAGTAAACATTTTACCTATAATCTGTAGATTCATGCAAACATATACTTTATTTGAAGCAAGATTACAATTACTCTAGTTTATGTAAACTGTGATATAAATGGTAATACTTAAATGACAAATTTCATAAATGAAATGGATGGTGTTTATCATAGTAGTCTGATGGCTTCATTTTGTGTTTCCACATTTACGGTAGTACTCTGACTTTTTGATTAGTGTTAACATACATGAAGCTTTATTGTGGCAGCAGATTCTATGGTCTGTGCTGTTCATTTTTATGTTTTCTTTTTCCAAGGACTATAAAGCAATTGCAGTAGTAGGATTATTTGAAATGGTGCATTAATATTTTGTATTGAGGGTAATCCATTATCAGCCAATAATCGTCTTCAGAAGCATCAAGAATAAATAATTAGGTAGTAGAGAAGCAAAGAATGTTGGACAGTCAGCTGGCTGTACAGATAGGCAGGAGTAGGTGTGTGTTTGTGGTGGTGGGGGGGTGCAGATCTGCAACAGAGGTAAGAAATCAGGTCAGTAGACAATGAGTTGAGACTCAGGAATAACAAAATGATTAAGGAAGGAACAGAGCAGTGTAGTCTGTAAATTAATGGGCAAGGACCAGTTTAATATTTGAGGCAGAAGGTAGAGAGTGAGACACACACACACACACACACACACACACACACACACACACACACACACACACACACACACACACACACACCCTTCCGACCATGTCTGCACTTACCTACCTTCTGAAGCCAGTGATGACCGACCTGCAGGGAAGCTACATAATCCAAGAGAACCGATCGCTCTACACGACGCCCGAGCAGCGAAATCCCCGTGAGAGCTGAGAGACTCTCAACTCACTCCTCATTGGCTCTGACTGCAAGGGAAGCAGTCCGGAGTGCCTCTGTTCTGTGCGGTCATTGACCATACAGATTTCTGGGTATCCTACAGGTTGCTGGGTACCAGTTTTTCTGCATTCGGACTGCCGATAAAGGCAGTCTGAATAGATTTTCTGTTTCACGGACTGTTTTTCTTTTTTTTTCTAGGTGGGAGGGCTGCAGACCGGCAGTCCGATAGGACGAGCCGCCCTTGCACATATTGCCTACTCAGAGGCGATCTCTGCCTAACATACAAAGCTATGTCAAACCCAGAGCTGTTGGACATGCTCCACTTAAAGAAATCCCAATCCCTCCAAGCTACACGCTCTAGGGACCTAAATCTTGTCACCACAATAAACAGAACATGCTGGAGGTATAGATTCCTGTCCCAGAGACTTCCCATACTCTGGAACAGACTACCTATCTATGTCAAACAGAGTTCCTCATTAGCACTCTTCAAGAAAAATCTTGATGATTGGATGGAAAATAGGAAATTCACCCCTGGGATCACTTCTGTGGCTCTGCTTGACAGGGCCACAGAAAAATAATTTTCTTGGGTGGCGAAAGCCAGGGTACCTTTTTGGCTAGGCTT
This sequence comes from Protopterus annectens, assembly GCF_019279795.1. Lineage (NCBI taxonomy): Eukaryota > Metazoa > Chordata > Ceratodontiformes > Protopteridae > Protopterus > Protopterus annectens. The sequence continues at coordinate 1,039,016,650 of NC_056733.1, forward strand.
ATATATAGGCCCTAGGGCCAATAGCCTAGTACCTACCTATGAATCTGTGAACCTTAGACTTTGATGTTTCTTGGCAGACTAATTTTTCTACTATTTCTCTTTGTTAATCTATTGTCTCCATTACCAATTGTCGATATTTCTACAGTTACCATTGTTGTTAGTTTTTGGTTTCCTATTTCTTAAAAAAAAATCCCTCGCTCTCTTTCTCTCTCTATATATATATATATATATATATATATATATATATATATATATATATATATATATATATATAATAGTCATTTTTTTTGTCTTTTGCTTCAATTTTTCTCTTTATTACACACAATTGCAGATAAACCTTTGGGTTTTAAAAAATGTGAAGTGTGGGCACAAGATTCCCCCATCTGATGCCCATCAGTTGTGCGTTTATTGTTTAGGTCCGCAATGTTTACAGGCCTCCTGTTCCATCTGTAAGTCTTTTAATCCAAGGGCCCTTCTGGACTGGAAAATTAAATTGATTCTAAAAGGCCTCATTCCATTAGCCTTCACAGAATCTCTTTCTGGAGTTCAACCCTCCAAGCCAGACAAAAAGGAGGCAAGAAAAATGTCTTCTGAGCAGGCTTACTCTTCACACTCTTCTTTGGATCCAACCTCAGATGCGAGAAAAAAAGAGTAAAAAGTCTTCGGATCTGACACACCATAAGTCGTTGGATCCTCCGACTTCAGGCACCAGCTCCATCTCTTTGGATCCTACTCCCTCAGAGCCAAAAGCACTTCTCAGAACCAGATATAAATCCTCTCTGGATCCAGTCCCATCTCAGCTCCCTTTGCCATTCCTAGAAAGATGTTGTTCTTCCTCCATCATTTCTTCCTGATAATCCAGAAGTCTCACAGAAGTGGGCATGGAAAGAATGATGAGGAAGTTCCTTTCAACACAAATACAGATGAGAGTTCTCCCGGCCCCTACCTCAATGGGTCCAAAGCTCTTGACTTGCACAACTCCACCTGTTTTGACTCCTTCTCTGATCCATCCTTCAGTTTTAGAGCCCTCAGATCTGAGTATCAAGGTGCCATCTGCTTCAGATCTGAGGATATCTGTTTCCTTAAATCCAATGCCTTCTCTGAGCATACCAGTTCTGAGTGTGTCAGAGCTGGAGAGCTCTCAGACCTGAAGCTTTGTTGCTGGATGCAAGGGGTTAAGGTCAACTCCGAAGTTCTCGGAGGCACCTCTGCCTCTCAAAGCCTTAGCATTTAACAGCTCAGTTCTGACTCCTGCCTCAGGGGTGGTTGTTTCAGGACAGAGGGAACTGTCGGGCCAGAAGCACATCTTCTCAGTTCTGATGGTTTCTTTCTCCCTGGGGCATTCTGCCTTTGAGGTGGTAGAGCAAGTTTTCTCATCTAGAGATCAGATAGCTCCTCCCCTCTCAGATATTCCATCTGTTTCTCAGATGTCTTTGTGTCCTGAACCCAGCTTTTTACTCCACATGGGCAGCCAGCCCAAAGTCTCCAGGCGGCCCCACAGGGTATTGTCATGTCTTCCAGTACTTCTCCGGAGCATCCCACCAAAAAAGTCACTAGAAAGAGGAAGCGCAAGAGGCACTTGGACTCCCCTCAGAGGGCAGTCATTTATAGACATTCTGGAAATCCAGAAACTGCAGGGTAGTTGGTTCAGCGACAGCCCTTCCCATGAGGAGTCAGTATTCCTGGAGGCTTTTGGTGCTGATCCATCTACCTCCTGGATGACACCACCCACTGAACAGCTCACTGACTTGATCTCTGTGTGGGTGTGGAAGGAACCAGATTCTGCAGAGTCAATCCCCAAGAGACCAGATATTATCCTGACACCATCGAAAGGAATGAAGTTTTGGAACAAAGGATTATCAGTAGATGCTATTGCTGTGGTGGCAGCCACCAATAAAGAACTTGCAGAACAAAGTTCTTCAGTCCACCCCCCCCCCAACAGAGAGTTTAGGGGACTGGACATATTTGGGAAGCAGGTTTATGCATCAGTGACCTTTGCTCTTATGTCCCTGAATTACTTGGCACACTTTACTAGATTACAGAGGGATCTGATCAAGAAGTTCTCAAAAACTCTGTCAGAAACTAGTTTTGCTGAGGTGGAGTATTCTATCAATTCACATTTAGTCACCCTACAGTCCATTTTGAATTCATTTGTGAGGCTCATATCACCTGCCACTGAGGGAGCCTCAAGAGTGGCGGATCCAGGCATTTCCATCAGAAGACATGCCTGGATGTGCCTGGATGATTTTATGGAACCCTTCAAGTCACCTTTTGTCAATGCTCCTTTTGATGGAAGTTCATTGTTTGGCCCCAAGGTTAAGGACACACTCTTCAGGTGTGGACAAGATGGAAAAACACTGTCTGCTGTTGGTGTATATTTTTCAACTCCTCAGAGAACCTATTCCAGGAATCAGTGAGTTGGCCAAAAGATGTGGCTCAGTAAATCCCAGGGTCCATTTCATGATCCACGTGGAGAAAGTCCCCCAACCCCTGGGGCAGGGGGGGGACTCCAATGGATGATGCCATCCACGTGGTGGAGGGGTTCCACCGAGCCAGAAGACCATGGATTCATTCTCTGGCAGACCCTATCAGTTCTCCTGAATGGAGGCCCAATTTCCCACCTCTGGTGACAGTCAGGGGTCACTTACCCCTGCACCAGAGAGCCTGACTAGATATAACAACAGATACTTGGGTGCAGAAGATTATTTCCAAAGGCTGTATAATTCCCTTTTCCCGACCACCAGTACAGAACAAAATTCCTGATGTTCCACCCAGTCAGAGGACAACAGCAGCATTAGAAATACAAAATCTGCTAGACAAAAGAGTCATCGAAGAGGTCCCCCCAGACCAGAAAGGATCCGGAACTTACTCAAGACTCTTTTTAGTGCCAAAAAAGACAGGGGACTGGAGACCAACTTTGGATCTCAATGTTCTGAATAGGTTGGTTCAGCATACCAAGTTCTGGATGGTGACAGTTCAGTCCATTTTGCCTTTCCTGCAAAATGATGACTTGACGTGCTCTATAGATCTCCAGGATGTGTACTAGCACATAAAAATGAACAGACAGTCTAGGAGATACCTGTGTTTCTGGCTGGGAGCCAGTCACTACCAGTTCAGAGCACTGCCTTTGGTCTCACCACAGCCCCCAGGGTGTTTACCAAGTGCATGGCAGTGGCAGCTTACTTCAGACTGCAGGGATTCTGAGTGTTTCCATATCTAGATGACTGACTCCTCACTGCCTCAACCAAGCATCTACTGATCACAGCTCGAGACTGTTTACTCCAAACTTGTTCCAGTATAGACAACACAATCAACCACAAGAAATCTCAACTTCATCTGCCTCAGTCCTCAATCAACTCAAAGCCATAGTGACCAAGGATGCTTGCCAGATTAGGTGGTGGAGGCATTTTTCGGGCAAGATTCTTTAAAGCACATGGTCCCTGGAAGAGGCCAACTTGCATATCAATGTGCTGGAAATGAGAGGCATACTCTTAGCATTGCAGGCATTTCAAGACTCTCTCTCCCTTCCGGGACTATTGCTATACAAATGGACAATATGTCAGTAGTATGGTATATCAACAAACAAGGAGGAAACAGATCTTACCCCTTTTATCGAGACGCTATAAAAGGGTGGAAATGGGCAATTTCTTCTAAATGATTTCTGATAGTAACACATATACTGGGGAAATCCAAAGTGATAGCAGACAAGTTGAGCAGGCCTGTTTTATTACTTCACAAGTGGTCTCTCAACACATAAGTGGTGGAAATGATATTCCACTAATGGGGCCAGCCATGCTGCGACCTATTTGCATGCCCCTGCATGACAAAAGCTGCAAGTTCGTTGACCTAATTCCCCCACCAGGGGAGTTATAGTGCCTTTTTTAGGCAAGGCTCAAAAGTCAAACCCACCTCCATAGACAGCACAAGGTACAAGAAACTAAGGGTAATGCTGCTAAACGCCAGAAGTCTTAACCTCAGGATGCACGCACTCGAAGCTCTCCTCAGTATGGAGAACATCGATATCTGTGCAGTGACAGAAACCTGGTTCAAGGCTCCAGAGAGCACCCCAGTACTACCAGGTTATACCTCATATCATGCTTTTCGGCCCCAAAACCCGGACCGAACCACAAAAGGAGAGGGAGTTTACATATTTATCAAGGATACCCACACCTCCAGGTTAGTGGCATTGCATGAAGTATCTGAGACCATCCATGTGCAACTAACAGTGGGCAAAACTGCTTTTCAGTTTATAGCATCCTACAGACCACCATCTCAAAGTCAGGAATCCCACTCGGCTTTCCTGAAAACATTGGAGAACATGAAGATCTCTCCGAACACCATTATATTGGGTGACTTCAACTACCCAAACATAGACTGGGAGCATTACTCAAGCCCCAGCACCTTAGCCCAAAGGTTCCTGGAAATTATAAACTCAAATGCTATGGAACAACTAGTCACCACTCCCACAAGAGGGGAAAACATACTAGACCTGATAATTACCAACATGGGGACTCTATGCTCCATACCAGAAGTATATCCTTCATTGGTAAGATCAGACCATAAATTAATTTCACTGGATATCCACATACTGACCCCACCCCCAGCCCAGAAAACTACAGTGAAAAACTTCTCAAAAGCGAACTTCTCACTTCTCAAAACCAAAGTGAAATCTTTCAAGGCCCCAGGGCCAGTGGAAACTACGGCCCAAACTGCAGAATCCTATATGAACGCATTCTACGGACATCTCCAGGAATGCATGGATCATGCTATCCCAAACAAAACCAAGACCCAATCATCCAAAGGCAGGCATCCAGTCTGGTGGACCCCAGCCATAAATAGACTGTACAACAGAAGGAGGAAGATACTACATGATAGAGCAAAATCCCTAATAGGGAAGGCATCTCTGATTAGTACTAGCAAAAAATTACGATCCCTCATAAAATCCTCCAAGGCCAGCTTTGAGAGAAAAATTGCACAGGACACTAAAGACAATCATAAGGCTTTTTTCAGTTATGTTAGGAATCTGGGATGCAACTCCCAGACTTGTTCTGAGTTGATTCTAAATGACAAAAAATACACTGAACCCACAGACATCGCCAATATCCTGGCAGACAGGTTCAGTGCAAACTTCTCCACCCCCTCCCACCCAAAAGAGCAAGTGTCTATCCCTGCAGGGGGCTGCCTCCCAAACATCTCTGATGCTCAGGTCAAGGCTGCCCTCTCCAAAGCAAAAAACACTGCTTCCATGGGACCAGATGGCATCCCGGGTTGCGTCCTACATGAACTCCAAGAAGAACTAATCCCTCAAATAAAACAGCTGTACAATCTCAGCCTCACTACAGGATATGTGCCCACAGAATGGTGTACAGCAACAGTGGTCCCACTCCACAAAGGTGGAGCCTCCACAGACCCTGGAAACTATCACCCCATAAGCCTGACTAGCTTAGTCTGCAAGGCTATGGAGAGGATCATCATGGAGCTCATAAACAAAGACATCGGGGACCTACAGACACTAGATCCTACCCAATTCGGCTTCGTCAAGGGCAGATCCTGCCTTTTGAACCTGGTTGACTTCTTTGAAACAGTCACCAAAGCCATAGAGGAAGGGAAGATAGTCCACACAGCCTATCTAGACCTAGCAAAGGCATTTGACACAATACCCCACGCTGGCATCATAGATAAGCTATCCAGCTTAAATATAAACCCCTATGTCACAAGATGGGTCGCAAACTGGCTCAAAGACAGAACCCACAGAGTGAGAGTTGCTGGAGCCATGTCAGACTCGAAACCAGTCACAAATGGTGTCCCACAAGGTTCTGTCCTGGGACCGCTCTTGTTCGGTATATACTTTTCCGAGGTACAGGCCAATGTGGGAGGACTATGGCTCATCAAGTTCGCAGATGACTGCAAACTGGGCGCCATAATTGACTCTCCAGCTGACACAAACATCCTTCAAAAAGGTCTCACAGAGATGGATAACTGGTGCCAGAGCCATGGTCTAAAGCTAAATGCCAAAAAGTGTATAGTCATACCCTTTGGCAAAAACAATGTGCCCACAAACTACCACATAGGCGGTAAACCATTAAGTACAGAGAAAGTAATTAGGGATCTGGGGACCCAAGTTGATAGCAATCTCTCCTTTCACAACCACATTGCCAAAGTGGTTAGAAAGACCTTCTACATGGCCCACCTCATCATGAAAGGATTCACATCTAGATCAAGAGAGGTAATCGTGCCCCTTTATTCATCCCTCATCAGGCCCATCATAGAATACAATGCCCCTTTTGGGATGTACCTTACCCGACACCTGCAGCAATTAGAAAGACCTCAAAAGTACCTCACCAAGAGGATCAAGGGACTCAAACAGATGCCATATGCTGCTCGGTTAAAAAAACTCCAGCTCTACTCAGTTGCATACTGCCTACTTCGAGGCGATCTATGCCTGACATATAAAGCTATGTCCAATCCAGAATTAATGGACATGCTCCACCTCAGTAAATCTAAATCCCTTAGAGCCACACGCTCGAGGGACTTGAACCTCAGCACAGAAATAAATAGGACTTGCTGGAGGGACAGATTCATAACCCAGAGGCTCCCTTCGCTCTGGAATAGAATTCCAATTCATGTTAGGCAGAGCACCTCATTGAATCTCTTCAAGAAGAATCTTGATGAGTGGATGGGGGATCGTAGGTTTGTTCCGGGGATTACTTCCATGTCACTATTAGACAGAGGCACAGTAAACTAAACCGTAAAAAGGGCACAGTATACTCAAATCAAGGGGTGGTGTAAGCCAAACAAAATCGGGCTAGGCTTATAATTGCCCCAGGGCAGATAGCCTAGTATGAACCTATGAACCTATGAACCAATGCTCTCCTTCACGATTGGTTCCCCGGTTTCTTCTATGCTTATCCTCCAACTCCATTAATCTTGACATTTCTGCAGAAAGCATCTCATTTGGAGAGCAGCATCATCCTCATTGCCCCCTTATTGGCCTCGACAGATCTGGTTTCAATTTTGCCTGGCCTCATCTAGTTTATAAACCTTGGATTCTGGATCCAATTCCAGACCTTCTGTCTCATCCTACAGATTTGACTCACCCAGCTATCTTGGGCCACATGTTAGCTGCATGTTATCTCCAATTCCAGTGATAGCCAGACTTCTTTCTTTTCCAGTGTGCCACATTCTTTTATCTTCTCATAAGGCCTCTACCAGGCAAATCTACTAAAACAAATGGAAAAGATTTGTCCTTGGGAACAACAACATGGCGCGGACCCCTTTTCAGCATGTATACATAAGATCCTTGAATTCTTGGCTTCCATTTTCAATGGCGGGGCTAGTCCATTTACAGTTAAAGTCCAGCTAGCTGCTATTTCCAATTTCCATATCAGAATTGATAATTTTACTTTAGCATCTTCACGTGTTTGTACAGTTTTTATAAAAGGAGCATTTTTATTAAAGCCCCCCCCCCCTTCAAGGACCCTACTCCACCTTGGGATCTTACTGAAATATTATAGGCCCTAACCCAAAGTCCTTTTGAACCTGCAGCAAGATGTGAACTAAAATATTTGACTTGGAAGAGGATTTTTTTCTTATAGCCACAACATCAGCTAGAAGGGTGTCAGAAATTCAAGCCTCATCTTCTAAGCCTGCTTACTTAATCTTTCACAAGGATAGGGTATCTTTAAGAACCAACCCTTCCTTACTTCCTAAGGTGGTGTCAGGATCTAACATTCACCAAACCATTAATCTGCCTGTATTCTTTCCAAATTTATCCAACAAAAGTGAATAGATGTTACATTTCTTTGACATTCACAGACAATTACATTTCTATATGCACAGAACTGAAAAAAAAAAGGGAAATCTGGTCAATTGTTTGTCTCCTTTTCTGAAACCAAATCGGGTCATCCGGTTTCAAAAGTAACTTTATCAAAATGTGTCACTGATTGTATTTTCTTTGTGTATAACAAGTTGTGTCTGGTCCTGGCTAAACCCTTAAAGGTCCACACAGCAACGTCTATAGCAACCTCATCAGCCTTCTTAGCCAGAACTTCCATGGATGATATTTATTCAGCCGCAACTTGGGCTAACCCTCATACCTTTATCACTCATTACAAACTGAATATAGTCTTGAGGGGAAGAGCAGCTTTTGGCTCTACAGTACTTAGGAATATCCTTCCTTAGAGTCCACTCAGGATTCAGGTAGCTGGGAACTCTGTCCCATATGTTGAGGGGTGAATGAAAATTGACAACATCAGATAAAGAAGTTATGTACTCACCATAACGTTCCATCTGCATTTTCCATTTTCATTCTTCCTCAACTCCCCTTCCTCCAGCCCTCATCCATGTTTCTTTGATGACTTCTGGAACAGTGGGAAAGTGCTCAGGAACTAAGTTTCCTTTCTTTGAGCTCCAGAAAGTGATTTTCCATATTATGTGCATAAGGTATATATATCTATATTGTACCTTAGGGAGCTGCAAACAAGATCTGGAGAAAGAGGGGAACTACAGCATTATGGATAAGGTCGGAGCTTGAGAGTTTATGGTTTCCACGAGCTATAAAACAGCATCTGAGTTGGGTCTGAGGATCAGATCCAAAAACATATGTTGAGGAAGAATGAAAATGGACAACACAGATGGAAAGTTATGGTGAGCACATAACTTTTTTTTTTTCAGTCAAATCTGGTAAGAGAACTTAAAGTAGGCTAGTTGTATTGTAGCCTAGTGCAATAGAACAGTGGCATCTGCAAATATGATAAGTTTAAAACAGACTACAATGTAACACACAGCCAATAAATAAGCCGGAATCAACAGTACTAGTAATGTCTTTACTCAATAAAGAGAATAAGCTAGACCAGTTTTAGCTACAAAAATTATCACAACAAAAAAGAGATATTGTAAATCAGCAATAGTGCACTGTAATGGCTAAAATAAATGCAGAAAAGGTTACTTTGCAGATATTGCAGGACTGTTTTTCCAGTTAAATCTAGTAGCAGAGTTAAGGCAGGATGACTGTGTCACAGCTCAGCACAACAGAGTAGCAGCACCTCAGACATACATTTGAGGCAGATCGCAAGAGCACCAAGGCTAATATAAGTTATGCATTGCTATGTAACCAGCTGTAATACAAGCTAGAAACAGCAATAGCAGAAGCAATTGTTTCTGCTGTCAACTGTGGGGAACACCTTCATAGGTTCATAGATGTATACTAGGCTAATGACCACTGGAGCCTTTATAAGCCTAGCCATGCAGCTCAAATGTATTTCATGAGTTAATGTGCCTTATAGGTTTCTTAAGAGGTCTATGTTAGTTAGGGGATAATTTAACTGCCTCTGTCCATGAGAGATGTAAGTGTCAGACCAGGATGAATTTCTGATTTCCCATCCACTGGTCCAGATTGCACTTGAACAGGGTTAGGGAAGGGCTCTGCTTTTGACTTAAATGGGACATGTTGGAGGGACAGGTACATATCTCAGAATGTGGATTCTCCCTACAACTTGTCCTATTTAAGTCGCAAGCAAAGTTTAAATCCCTAGATCTAGTAGTTCTGGTGCTGTTCATTTTGTGGATATGCAAAAGGTTCATCAGAGCAGGATCCAAGAGTGCATTGTATGCCAGGCATAAATCACCTCTCAGCAGTCTATAGGAAACAGATTATGCAGATAAGCATTTGAGGAGATCTGCACAGGACATTGTGTTTACCCTGTATTTTTTTGTGAGGATCCTCTTTGGAAGTTCCAGTTGTTGCATGTGCCTGGTCAGGTATGTACAGAAGGGTGTGTTATACTGAATGATGGGTCTGATTATGGCTGAATACAGAGGCACAACAACTTCCCTAGATCTAGATGCCATGCCGTTACTTATAATTTGACTGATATAGAATGATTTTCTTAAAACTTTAGGCACATGTTGGTCAATAGAAAGGTTGGTATCTACATGAGTCCTTGAATCCCAGACTACTATGTCTACTTTTAGTGGTGTTTTATCAATGAGGTAGTTTACCCTGGGTTGCCAACTTCTGAAAAGGTACTATTATGCACTTCTTGGCATTGAGTTTTAACATGTGGCTTTGGCACTAGTCATTTGTCTTTATTACACCTTCCTGTGAGATATTAGTATCTTGGAGGGGTTTCTATGATTGCTACTAGCTTGCAATCATCTGCAAACTTGGTAAGCCAGAGGCCATTGATATTGACCTTGACTTCCTAAAAATAGATGCCACAGAGGAGTGGACCCAGCACAGAGCCTTGGGGGGGGGGGGGCTCCACTGATGACTGGCCTCTTTATGGAAGTAGTCTGTCCAGTCCTAACTTCCTGAGTCCTGTCTGTGAGTCAGCTGGCTATCCAGTGAGTTACATAGGGGTTTATACCTAATTCTGCGAGTCTGTTTAAAATGACCAAGTAGGATATTGTATCAAATGCCTTAGATAGGTCAACGTAGGCAGTATGCACCATTTAGCCCACATCCACTGCCATGGTGATTTCCTCAAAGAATTCCACCAGGTATAGTAGGCATGACCTGCTTTTAATGAAACCAAACTAGGTCGGGTCCAGTGTCTGAAGGTTTCTTATGTCATTGTTAATCATTTCCATGATAATTCTTTCAGTGGCTTTGCATATGAGACTAGTTAGACTAATTGGTCTGTAATTCCCAGGATCCATTGATGGTCCGCTTTTGTGTAGAGGAATGGCCATTACAGTTTTCCATTTGCATGGCATAAAGCCTGTGTGGAGGCTATGGTTGAATAGTGACACCACCAGCCATGATATGTCATATTTCAGGGTATTTAGGAGGCATCCTGGGATATTATCAGGGCCCATCAAGCTGTTGTTTTGGCCTTAAAAAGCACATCTATGACTTGCTCTCTACTGATATTTGGAGCATATAGGATCATAGGAAGTTACTAGGCTATTGGCCCTGAGGCCCTTACAAGCCTAGCCAAGAATTTAGCACATGTTCTGACAAGTCAGCACCCGATGCCCCTGAAAATAAGCACATCATCTTTGTTTCTTTGCAACAAAACTGAGATAGGTGTTTAAATGTACAGACTTCTTGTATTGGCCAAGAACTGAACTTGCATCAACTGCGTGGAAGGCAGCTATACTCACCACTATACCACCAATGCTAATTTTAAAACATTTTAGAAAAAGGCTATTTTTTCTAGTGCTTGCTTCTGTATTACTCAAATAAGTGTCTGTAAGCTGATTCCTGTTGGTGATGTTTGTTATTGTATTTGTAGTTTGATGATGATATTGCAATAAAAATGACAAAATGATCGTGGATCTGGGAATGGATGTATTTCTCGTGTACTTTTTCAGAGTGGAGAGTATGACTCTAGCTATGTATTTACTTATTTGTATTTATTTATTGACATGTATTGCCTGAAATGTCTGCCTGGATAGATGCCCATTTTCAGCTGAAGCCCAGGGAGAAAAGATCCAAAGTACTACAAAAACATTTTAAGAACAAGAATTTTACAGTCTTCACAAATAATACAAAAGCATCTGCAGTTTAAATAATTATACCAAATTAGACATAATGTGAAAAAAAATGGTTTAAAATATACAAATTATATGACAATGAGTTAACATTTACAGAACTTGGAGGGATTACGTTAGACAGTATTTCCTAGTGGGTGGCAGGGGGTTAAAGGTGTAAAGCTCAAACTGAATTTGTCAGCCACAATATTTGTTACATTTTCCAGTTCTGTGAATGTGGCTCCATTTACCAAAGTTCAACACATTATTGTGTGCAGGGGTGTAGATAGGATTTTCAAATTTGTACTCACAGCTCTCAAACTGCTACCCCCCTCCCCAGCCAAGCTACGGCCATTCTCTTAATTCACGGTTCGCTCTTTTAGTATCGATGAAGAGGCATTCGCTGTAATGCTTCTTCAGTAATATAATATAGATTCACTCAAACTCGGTTCCTTGAATTGAAAATGAACCTGAAAGTCAGTTCTTTGAAAAATGCAGCATGGTAGTTGGGGTAGAGGATTCATGCTTTTGTTTTCTGTAACTAAGGTACAGGTTTTGAGCTTGAGTAAATTACTAACCACTTGCTACCCCTAACTAGGGTGTTTCATTCACACACACCCCTACCTAGCTCTTAGTGCAAGAAATATGGACAAAGCCTAAAATAAACAGGGACAGATATTAAATAATGCTCTCGTGAACTTAGAAAGTTGCTAGAATAACAGGAATTGTGCTAGTATGAGAAAGTTGCTAGAATAACAGGATTTGTGCTAGTATAAATTTTTCTAAAGGACATGAAGTCTGAAACTCAAATGTGTCATTATTTAGCAACTTTAGCCTTCAATGATTTTCTAGAAAAATCACAAACTTTATGAGGAACAGACAAAAAATATGGAGCAAAAATCTGGACATTCTGCAAAATTTGGACAGTTGATAGGTATGTTACCTACCACACATACATACCTCTCAACCGCTTAGAGCAACAAACCCATAAATAAAACTGAGGCCAAAGCCCAAAAATAAATATTTTTTTTTAAATATTGCTCTTATAAATTTAGAAAGATAATAGAATAGTAGTAGGCCTTGCATTAGTACAAATTTTCTGAAAGGTATGAAATCTGAAACTCAAATGTCTGCCATTATTTTCTAACTTCAGTCTTTAATGATTTGCCACTAATTTGCCAGAAAAACGCAATTTTATGAAAAACGGGCCAAAAATGTGATGCAAAAATATAAAATTGCCAGACAATACAGCTGGGAACCTGTCAAAGAAGGGACACCATTTTAATATAAGCACTGTTAACTTGAGCAGCTGACAAAATTAGAGAATCTACATGCATTTCTGAAATAAAAGTAATTTATAACTCTGATCATTAGTTATTTATAATTGTAAAGCCTCCATGTTTTCTTCCAAAATTGCTTTTTTGCGGAGGGATTATTAGGGGGGAGCAACATTTTGAGCCAAAATTGGGGACAGTTGAGAGGTTTGGATATTCCTAATTCTATAAAGTGATTTATTTGCAAGTACCCCTCAACCTCTTAATGCAGGAAATCTGGACAAGGCCAAATATATTGGGGGAACATGCAAACAGTACTAAAAATTGATCTTTTATAAACTTAAGACAGTTGATAGAATAACAGGTCTTGCTTTAGCATGCATTTTTCTGAAGGTTATGACGTCTGAAACTTAATGTCTGTCATTATTTAGTGACTTCATTCCTAAATGATTTACCAGAAAAGTTTTATTTTGCATTTTACAGCATGGACACCAATAAATATCTGCTAAACAAAGCAATGCAGTCTCACAATGAAACTAGACTTAGCATTAAAACTTCTCTGCCCTTGAAACTCACATTCGTTGAAACAGCATTGAAACCCATATTCAAAGAAAATACATTTTGCCAGTGGCAGATAAAGATTAACTTTGTGCTGTTTTCAAATCATAGGCCCCTTGCACATGGAACATACATGTGCTCTTTGATACACATTCCTGATTGTATTAAATTATATCCCTTGTACAATACAGTATAGTTGTTAGAGAGCATTTTAAATTTATTGTTTTGAACATTTTTCCAGTAAACAATGAAACAAAATGCATGCACCAATAATGACAAAACAGTCCTATTCAGAACATTTCCATAATAAAAGTCTACTCAAACTTCTACAGTCCACCAGTATCAGTAAATATGCACAATCTCTGAACTAGTAAAAGCCATCTACACAATTCCACATTAAAGAAATCTGTAACTAATGAAGAGGTTGCTGCTAGCAAACAACTTTATATTTCATTATTTCATCTAAAAATAAAGTGCCTGTTGCCCTTGAGGAATAAATTGCCTATGTTGCATTAAAAAAAAGTGATACGCTAGTAATATTGCAATAGGGAATGGATGGCAAACTGATAACAGGTTCATAGTTACTACTAGATATCTTCACCAAAAAGGGCTACAGCATCCACCCCCCTTTACAACACAGTACAGTATCAGCAATGCAATTAACTACTGTGGGAGAAGAACCCACAGCCTTCTGCATCAAAAGCGAATATACTACCTGTTGTGCTATTAACAATATAAGCAGACTTAGCATAAGCAGCACTAAACTTTAGTTCCCCTGCAGCTCTCAGCTCCTTGTAAAATGTACTCAACACTCAGCTGTATCTCCGAACTTTGCAGCACAAGAAATCTGGAAAAAGCCAACATTTATTGTGTGTGTGTGTGTGTGGGGGGGGGGGGCACTAGCCCAAAAACCAGGGACACATTTTAAACATTGCTTGTATAATTTTGGAAAGTTGCTAGAGTAAAATGCTGTGTTGCCACCATGCATGTCTTGAACACAGAACCATATGCACTACAGTCAGTGCAACATACCACTATGCTAAATCAGCAGTTTGAAAAATAGGAAGACTGAAACTTAATGGCTACTAGATAGCTCTCAACCTCTTAGCACAAAAAACCTGGGCAAACAAAGGCAATAATGAGGGAATACAACTTCAGTTCTCACTTCTCACCACAACTGGGGAACACAACTTCAGTTCTCACCATAGCTCACAACTGTTAGAAATAAAAATCTGAACAAAGTTCAGAAATGGTGGTGGTTAGGGACTTTAGGCTCTTCTTACCCTGAAGCAAAGGTACAGGGTTTGAGCCTAAACACCTGTTGTATTATGTGGGGGCATACACACACACACACACACACACACACACACACACACACACACACACACACACACACACACACACACACACACACACAAACACACACCTCCATAATTTCCTGATCTGTTTCACACTTACTCTGCTTACCTGATAATCTGTTCACCTGATTGCTCCATACTTTCCTGATCCATTTCCCACTTGCACTCCTATCTGTTAACAATTGCTCCATTCATGCTAATTTCCCACTCGCAGCCAGCCAGACATGACTTGAGCTCCCGTTCGTCTTCACCACAACACCCAGCCTCCTTAAAGGAGCCATGATTGCTCCATTCAAGCTAAAGCTAATTTCCTGCTCGCAGCCAGCCGGATCTGATGTCAGCTCCGTTCGCCTTCACCGCAACACCCAGCAAGCATCCTTAAAGAGCCAACACTGTTTTTTTTTTTTAAGTTAAAAAGCTACCCCTCTTCTAAATAAGTTGTACTGAAATCAGTACAGTGTGTATGCCTCCGGACGTCCCTGATCGTGTACTGCCTTTCAGGTTTTGAACATAGCTAAAGAAGGATGTCTTTATCCTGGGATGCTAACTTTACCTCATAATTTGTTTTTCTGGACTTAGGCCTCATAGTTGTCTATTCAGTTTCATGAAAGAGGTTCTGTCTTTTTTGGTGTTATACTTCCTGAGTTTAGCATTGACTTTTTTTCTTTTGTTGTACAACCTGATTAATTTTGGATTCTACCAAGGTGCTTTGTTTTCTGAGTTATTTTTGGGCTTACGTCTGGCAGGCACAGGAGCCTCTATGGAATCAATGACATGGTTTTACAAAGTTTCTGTAAATAATTCTGCATAGGCTTTTGTGTTATCTGGGAGGTGCTTGAAATTTTGACAGGTTATCACTTAAATAAAAGGTAGTTTCTAACTGTTACAGAGTTTGCTGGGGTTACAGAATTGATTTTTATTTTAAAGGAGATTGGTGGTCTGACCTTACCAAAGAGGACTGCCTGTACAGTTGCTGGTCTAAATGTGTGGAAGGTACTAAAGCCTTGCACTGCCAGGTGCTCTCTGTGACTCAAAACCATGTCTCGATAACTACACAGCTGTCCACATTCCCCAAGGTGATGAGCGTTTGGATTAGTTGAGCTTCTTGTTTAGACGCCTAGCATTGAATAATAACACCTTTAGGTTTCCTTGGGTAGATTTTGCTATGTTGGAAGGTTTATCTCTTTGGCATTGCCTAAAATGGCTCTGTGGTGGAGGACAATGTTTTTGCCAATATTTGAAAGCCTCGAGGGAAGAGGCACAGACCATCCTTGGCAAAGCAACATGGTTTGTTAACCATGTCCTCCCACGCTGACAAATATTATTTCCCCCTAGAATGACACCAAAAACTAAGCCAATTATTGATGTCAGCCATCTTCTGTTCACATTGCAGCATCATCCTTGGTGAAGGAAGAATTCAGGTCAATGCTAGGCACATAGCAGCCTGTGACTCATAGTATGAGAACTCCATAATGTCTTTCTCTTCCTATAGTTTAGGGAGGTATGTCTCAGCTCATTTTTACCTACATGTGCTATGAGGGAATCATACTAGTACCTGTGGTGTAATGACTTGAGTCCACATGTGTAAATTGGTGGATGCTGGTTCCTGATAGGAAACTTACTGTTATTTTCTCCTTGTTCAGCCTATTGAGTAGGGCATCAGTATGTCATCATCATCATCATCATCATCCCCCTTTCCCATTTTTCTACATGGGGTCAGGGTATCGTATTAACTGTCGCCAACTCTTTCAATTCAGTGCCACACTCCTGCCTTCTTCAACACTCATGCCTGACTGTTGCAGATCTTCTTTCACACACTCCATCCACCTCTTTGCTGGACTTCTTCTTACCTTCTTCCTGTCTGTCCCAAATCTTCCTCACTAGATTGTCTTCTGCTTTTCTACACATGTGCCCAAACCACCGTAATCTGTTCTCTTTGATCTTTTCTGCAATTGGAGCTTCTTTGGCTCCTGCTCTTATGTCCTCATGTCTTTGTCTGTCCCACAGTGTGCATCCTACCACCTTTCTCAGGCACTTCATTTCCATCACCTCTAGCTTCTTCAACTTCTCTGCCTTTACTGCCCAGGTTTCTGTATCATACAGTAGTACTGGTCATACCACTGTCTTACACACCTTACGTTTCAGCTTCATTGGCATTTTTCTGTCATAGAGTACACTTGATACTCTATGCCAGTTGGGTGCAGCCCCTCTGATTCCAGCTTTGACCTCTTCATTCAGACTACCCTTCTCCTCAACTACCCCCCCAGATACTTGAAGCTGTTTACCTGTTCCACTATCTTCCCTTCTATCTCTATTCTCAGCTTCTTCTGATTTCCCCGATTTGCTGCCCTTCCCACTGTCTTATCTGTGCTTAGTTTCATCCCATGTTCCTTCAGATTTGCATTCCATTCTCCTATCCTTTCCTGAAGTTCTAGCTCAGAGTCTGCCTGTACTGCCACATCGTCTGCATACAGCAGCTTTGTTGATCCGTCCCCTCTGACCTGTTTGCTAATGTAGTCCATCATCAACATGAATAGCAGTGGGGTCAGGGCTGAACCCTGATGTACACCCACTACCACAGGGAACCCCTCTGTGAGACAGAACACTGTTTGTACTTGAGTCATTGGGTTCTTGTACATAGCCTGCACTAATTCTACCAAGGTTTCTGGGACTTCAAACCACCACAGTACTGCCCAAATCAGCTTTCTTGGGACCTTGTCATATGCTGGAAAGTGACTCAGTAAGGGGTACAAAGAAACTATATCAGGTTGAAAGGCAAAGACAGAAAGATAAAGAAGATAGTCAGACACCTTTCATAAGGGATACCAGCAACAACCTGCTCACCAATCCAGAGGACATAAAAGGCAGATGGAAGGAATATTTCCAGCTGCTTCTGAATGAAGAAAACCCCACAGAAGCTGTACTACCCCAGAAACAGCCTACGATGACAGAAGAAGAGGAGCCCACATTGGAATAAGTAAGAACAGCACTAAGGAAGATGAAGACAGGGAAAGCAGCAGGCTCAGATGAGGTCACAGCAGCTATGATAAAAATGCTGGGTGAGATAGGGGAGACATGGCTCCTGAGGGTACTAATAGCAGTGTGGAGAGAAAGGTGTATCCCAGATGACTGGAGAATAAGCATACTCATGCCAGTGTACAAGAACAAAGGGGACATCCACAACTGTGGGGAGTACAGAGGCATAGCACTCCTGTCACATTGCATGAAAGTCCTGGAGAGGGTAATTGATAAATGGATATGCAGAGTAGTAGAATGTAAGATGGGAGATGAGCAGTTTGGATTCAGATCAGGATGCAGCACAACTGACCCAATGATTGCATTGAGACAGATACTTGAGAAGAAGCTAGAGATGAGGAGAGAGTCCAGCTGGGCATTCCTAGACTTGGAGAAAGTATATGACATGGTTCCAAGAAAGCTGTTCTGGGCAGTACTGCGGTGATTTGAAGTCCCACAAACATTGGTAGAATTAGTGCAGGCTGTGTACAAGAACCCAATAACTCAAGAATGGTATCAGTATGTCATAACAGTTATAAAATAAGTGAGTAAACCTTTACTTCCCAGATGTTGTATGATCTTTTTACCAGTCCAATCCAGTGGCAGAGGTCAAGGCAGGTTGATCTTGTCACAGTCAAGCACAATAGAGCAGCAGCAGTAGCCACAGACAACGAGTTTAAAGCAGACTACAGGAGCACTCAGTCCAATTAAAAACCATGCATTGCTAATATATAACTAATACTAATACAGTTTAGAAACAGCAGCAATAGATCCTTGTCTCACAGGGGGTAGGGGTGGACCTGCTGGACCAGTTTCAAATGCAAAAATACCACATAACAAAACAGAGCTTTTAAATTACCTCTAGCACACTCTAATGAGTAAAACAGGTGCAGAAAAGGTTACTACCTAGATGTTTTGAGACTTTTTTCCAGCCAAATCCAGTTGCAGAGTTAAAGGCATGAAGGTTGTGCTACAGCCCAACACAATAGAGCAGTGGCATTCACAGAAACAATTAGTTTGTAACAGATCACAAGACCATACATCCTAGTAAGTATCTCTTACTGATTCCATTTTAAGTGAATGAGACTGTGATTTGACAAGACAGATTGTACTGCAGCTCTGTAACCTCATCAGCTGTGTTCTTACAGTGTTTCTTGGGCATAAAGTAGCTTTTCAAGAAAATAAGATTTTGTCAAACGGTGTAGATCCATGAGGGTATACATGTTAGAAAAAAAATAAATTAGAAATAGTTATTGTGCTGTAAGCAAGTTTGGATGTTTAGCACTCCATAACAAAATAATATATATATATATATATATATATATATATATATATATATATATATATATATATAAGTTTCTGCATGTATAGTAATTTTCTAAGTCTTTCCAGTGGTCCTCAGTAGCTTATTGTGTCAAAAGAAATCTAAGAAAAATGAGCTTCTAGTTATCATGCATCATGTTTATCGTGAATATGGTCAGTAAAGGTAGGCAGGACAGTATTTATGGAGTGGCTCTTATCAAATCCATGCTGGCAGCTATCTAATGGGAAGATTCTATGCGTTAGAGGGCTGTTTGTGGACTATAATGTGTTAAGTATTTCTATACATCTAAAAGTGTTGGGTTTAAGTGGAAGGACCTCCTTTATGTAAGTGGAAGATGTGTGACAGTAACCTTCATAGGTTCATAGGTAGGGTCATAGGTAGGTACTAGGCTATTGGCCCTGGGGCCTATAAAAGCCCAGCCAAAAAAGTACCCTGGCTTTTGCCACCCAAGAAAATTATTTTCCTGTGCCACTGTGGAGCAGAGCCACAGAGGTGAACCCCGGGGTGTCCAACAGCTCTGGGTTTGACATAGCTTTGTATGGTAGGCAGAGATCACCTCTGAGTAGGCAATATGCGACGGAGTAAAGCTGGAGTTTTTTGAGACGGTCTGCGTAGGGCATCTGTTTGAGGCTGGTAATCCTCTTTGTGAGGTATTTCTGTGGCATTTCCAGTTTTTGTAGATGTCTTGTGAGGTACATACCAAAAGGGGCGTTGTACTCTATAATGAGTCTAATGAGTGATGAGTAGAGGGGAACAATGACCTCTTTTTTTCTGGATGAGAAATCTTTTGTGATGAGGTGTGCCACGTAGAAGGATTTCCTGACTACTGTGGCAATGTGATTATCAAAGGAGAGACTACTGTCCACTTGTGTCCCAAGGTCTCTTATCACACTTTCGGTGTTAAGTATGCTACCGCCTATGTTGTAGTTCATGGGTACAGAGTTTTTACCAAAGGGGATGACAATGCATTTTTTGGCATTGAGCTTGAGGCCATGGCTTTGACACCAGACATCTGTCTCAGTGAGGCCCTTTTGTAGGATGTCCACATCGTTAGGAGTTTTGATTATGGCTCCTAGTTTGCAGTCATCTGCGAACTTCATTAACCAAAGACCTTCTGTGTTAGCCTGTACTTCAGAGAAGTAGATACCAAACAGGAGAGGACCCAGGACTGAACCCTGTGGTACTCCACTTGTCACTGGTCTGAAGTCGGAATTGGGGTCTGCTACTTTCACCATGTGGGTTCTGTCAGTGAGCCAGTTTGCAACCCATCTAGTGACATAAGGGTTAATACCCAGATTAGTGAGCCTATCAATGATTCCAGAGTGTGGGATGGTATCAAAGGTTTTGGCTAGATTGAGGTAGGCTCTGTGGACAGCCTTACCTTCGTCCACTGCTCTGGTGATGGCTTCGAAGAAGTCTATCATTTTTAGCAGACATAATCTGCCTTTCACAAACATACAGTTATAATAGGAGAGCAGAGGACATGGATGCATAGTAGCTAGTTGGGAGAGATAAATAATAGATTTAAGTATAGTGTTAGTCAGAGGCACACCTAACTATTGGATTAAGCATAAGTGTTAGTCAGAGGCCCTGCTAAAGTTGAATACAGTACAAGATTATTATAAAGGTAATGTACCAGACAGGAGAGGAGAAATTATTGCAGACAGTTGGTTGAGGGAAAATCGTAAGGTACTAGAGAGGAGAGGAGAATTTATTGTAGACCCTTGGTGGAGGGAGAATTGTATTAGGTAGGGTGGTGACAAGGCAGGAGGGAGAGTTAGCAAGGTAGTGCTTTAATTCACTTTTGAAATGGCTGGAAGATTGAGTAGAACGTAGATGAGATGGGAGTTTGTTCCAAGTTTGAGATAAGGAGCATTTGTAAAGTAGTTTACCTATTGTTTTCTTTGGCCTGTAGGTGTCAAGTAGCATTTGGTCAGAAATACAGATATACCAAGAGGGTGTGTGGAAAGATAGGAGGGTGGAAAGAGAGGGACAGTTTTGTGGTTTGTAAAGAAGAGAGTGTGTCATCTGCAGCTGAGATAGTTGGATAGTTGGAGTATTTGACTGAATTCCAGCCACTGTAGTTGTTTAAGGGCAAGGCAGTGATGGGATATTTAAGGGAAGTTACAGGCAAATCTAGCTATCTGGTTGTAGGTTTGTTCAAGTTTGGTTAAAATATTTACTTGTACGTGCAAAGTAGAATAGATAGGGGAGGAGGTAGGCTTAAGCAAGAGAAGTCCTAGAGGTGATGGATAAAAATTTTTGTTCTGGTACAGTAATATGAGTTTTTAATTGGTTTTTTTGATAGATTGTTGGATATGGAGGTTAAATTTCAATTGGTCATCAATTGTGATTCCTAGAAGTTTAGTATAGGAGTCTGGATGAATGATGGTGCTATCTAGAGAAGAGAGACTGAAAGATGTTTTTAGGCCTAGACGTAGATTTAGGAAAGAATAGAAGAAGTTTGTTTTTCTTTGGGTTAAGAATGAGTCAGTTACCAGTGTTCAATGGAGTTAAAAAAAGTCTGTGAGAGGGAGTGAAGTTTGGTAGGATTGTTGGAGACAGTAATTAGAGTAGAGTGACTGGCGTATTGGATCAGTGATGAGGCACAACAGACTGAACGTAGATTGTTAGTAAAAATATTAAAGAGGAGGGAGCCTAGGAAGGATCCTTGGGGGACACCTGTTTGAATAGGTAAGAAAGGTGAGCAGGAGGACTGCCACCTAACAGATTGCTGTCTGTTATTAAGATAGCTAGGGAACCAGAGAGTAGTGGATAAGGAGAGGTTAAGTTCAGTAAGTTTGGTAAGGAGCTTGGAGTGGGAGACATGGCAAATGCTTTGGATAGGTTCAGGAAGAGACATGATACAAGTTTATTATTATCTCTAGCCTCTGCTATAGTCTGGGTGAAGGATAAAAGGGCGGTAGTCATGCTGTTATGGGGTCTAAATCCATGCTGGGGGGGGGGGTTACTGAAGTAGATATTTGAGAAGTTGACAATGAATGCATTTCTCTAGAATTATAGAGAGAGGGAAGAGGAAGGCAATTTGGCAGAAATTTGAAGGGTCGGTGGAGTTTAATATATCTCAGGATGTAGCTGGTACATGTAAGCAGTCTTACTTCCCTATCTGCTTACTAAGATAAAATAAGATAGCACCAAACCATGTAAATATCTGATGTCTGTTAAAGAAGGTACCAGGAGTATTTTGTTAATGATATGTAGGTTATATATCTGTAGAAAAAAAAAACAATAACACTGATTTTAGAGAAACTCTGTGGGTTAGTTTTTATTTTAATAAAGGTTCATATGTTAGTCACCCGATCTCTATACCACAGGGCAGAGTACCATCCCTATCTACATAACCAAGGACATAGCAATGATTTTTGTAAGTGCGCAAACCGTAGCCTTGCCCTACAAGTGTAGTGACAGCCTCATGCAGACGTTGCTTAAATGTGGACAGTCTGCCTTTTTACTGCTAAAAAGCAGCTAATACCCAATGAAGCATTCTGAAATAAAAAACGCCATTTAACATGATACCTAAAACTACTTTTTAACTCTACTTTATACATTTTAGCAGATTTCATTACACAGACTAATTAATCATTAAATAATGCCTCTTCTGACATACATGATGTATATCTGGCTACACCCATTCATATAACTCTTGGTTCTGCTTTTCTTAAAGTATCTTCATTTACATTGCAGTATGCGATGAAACCAGTGACTCTGTGGGGTCTGAATTTACAACCGAGATACTCACACCATTCATCTGCAGTGCACTCATTTTCTATGACATAACCCATCTTCCATGAAAAACTGTAACCATTACCTCATCTAGGAGAATGTGACTGGTATAAGCTGTAAGACAAAATTTACACCAGATGTAACAAAGTTTCACATAGAATAAACTCTTATTTCACACTGAAAGTAGGGCCAGCTTTAATATTAAATCAGACAGTCCTATCGCTGGCATACTTTTCCAGACTGAACCAACCCTGGAGGAAGACTTTTCCTGTTATACTGGTTGTCCATAGGAATATACCAACTATGTAGACTGAAAAAAATACAGATTCTCTGAACAGTTATTTGTGTCTTTGGTACAAGGTAAAAAAAGACACTTAGTTATGAAGCACTACATAAATGGACCTTGATATACGCTAAGTGAATTTGACAAGACTTTGACAAGGTGGTTAATGGACATAATGTAACAACTACTGCAGCAGCCAAGTTATAAATGTGGCAGTTTAGATGTGTGATATTGTCACATCACCTTTGTTACATACTTATAAAATACATACTGAATATCACTTTTAGAAATGGAAACAGTGGCTATAATAGTGATCCTACTACCAGCATACCTCTCAAATGTCCAGATGTTTGCTGAATGTCTGGATTTTTGGCACATATTTTTGGTCTATTCCTCATAAAGTTTGTGGCTTTCTGGCAATTTATTGAGGATTGAAGTCACTAAATAATGACAGTCATTTGTGTTTCAGACTTCACATCCTTCAGAAAATACATGGTAATTATACACTTCATGAAAATCTCCTTAACACATAAAAATATGATTGTAAATAACTCCATGTTATGGTTACTAAAGGAATTTTGTACTTCATCTATTACACCTAAACATATGGTTTGTTACCCATTAAATATTATTATTAGTTATCGTAACTTTATATTCATGCACCCTAAGTATAGGGAATGGAATTTTATTGTATTTCCTATAATGTATACTCAGGGTATGCTTTTGTCATCTACTTCTGAAGGAACTCATTTAGCTATAGATAATGATCTAAAGTACTGGTATCAGTTGATATCTGATAATAAAGTTAAAAATCTAGATTTCTTAAAACAATAATTTGATCTAAGAGAAACTTGCTGGTTAGAGGTTCAGACCTTTAGACAACATCTCATTAATAAAATAGATTTAATGTCTATAACTGTTAAAGAATCTATTCCAACACTGATTGATTACTTGATATTAAATTTACAACATAAAGTTTATGATAAAGGTAAACTTTCATACATACATAAAGTTATCAGACAAGAAACTTTTACAGTGTAGATTCATACTGGAATTATTTCACTTCTATTAATGGGGACCCACCAAATCAACAAGATAAACAATATATATTGGAATCTGCTTATAGAACTACGTCTTCCATTGTCTGGAGACTTTACACATGGAAATTTTTACATAGATCTTTTTATACACCTTTGATGATGAATAAAATAAATAATAAAGATAATCTATGTAAGAGATGTAATGTAGAAATTAATGCTGACTGGGCTCATATGTTTTATGACTGTATAAAGTTGAAAGAATACTGGAAGTCAATTAATGAATTTTTGCAGGCTCTTTTTACAGATAATTTCATTTCTAAATCTCTTATATTATTCAACACACCTGTACCTCAAAGTGTTAAAAGGTTAAGCTTCCCTTGTTATGGTCTATTCTAGCAGTGGCTAGGAAAATAATAACTAGAAATTGGATTTCAGATACACCTCCTTCGTTCAATGAATTTAAAAATGTTATGAATATAGTGTGCCATATGGAAATAAACACAATTAGGACTAGAACAAATAGAAAAACATCTTATTTTATTGTATGGGATAATTTACAAAATTTGTTAGAAAAATTTTAATTTCAATAGCATGGTATTTTAGTTTAATTAATTGATCTGATTGTAGTGGATGTCTTTGTAAATACTTTAGTTGTTTTGTTGAATATTATAATAATACCTATGTTTAATTACTTGTATAAAATTGTTATGATATTTCTCTTATATGTTAAAACAATAAACCTGTTTTGAAAAAAAGAAAATACATGGTAACACAGAACCTTTTATTCTAGCAACTTTCTAGGTTTATAAGAGCAATAGTTAAAATATGAATCTATTTTGGGGCTTTTGTTCACACCCCATTATTTTTGGCTTTGTCCAGATTTCTTATGCTAAGAGGTTGAGAGCTATGACTACTGGCACTGTGGTTAGCAGATTACAACCATTCCAAGGCTCTAGCAAAACCTATTGTCTTGATTCCTAACTAGAGGTAGTTATCTTTATCTGAATATGGTTTTAATCCTTTATGAAAAAATAGCAGCTCAATGTACTGTTAGTTTGATTGGTAAAACCACCAAATCACACGTATAGTCAGGTCGTTATGTCACAGGTACCAGTATGATTCCATCAGAGTCCATGTAGGTATAAATGACCTGAGATGTCTTTGCTGGACAGTATGAAGAGAGACATTATGGAGCTTTCAGACTATGTATCTCGGGCTGATGTGAGCCCAGCATTGAGCAGCATATTATCATCACCAAGGATGATGCCACAATACGAGTAAAAGATGATTCATTTTAACAACTGGCATTAGGTGTAAATGACCTGAGATGCACCTCCCTGGACTATATGAAGAGAGACATTATGGAGCTTTCAGACTATGTATCTCAGGCTGATATGAGCCCAACATTGAGCAGCATATTATCATCACCAAGGATGATGACACAATACGAGTAAAAGATGATTCCTTTTAATAACTGGCATTAGGTGTAAATGACCTGAGATGCACCTCCCTGAACAGTATGAAGAGAGACATGATGGAGCTTTCAGACTATGTATCTCAGGCTGATATGAGCCCAGCATTGAGCAGCATATTATCATCACCAAGGATGATGACACAATACGAGTAAAAGATGATTCATTTTGACAACTGGCATTAGGTGTAAATGACCTGAGATGCACCTCCCTGGACTATATGAAGAGAGACATGATGGAGCTTTCAGACTGTGTCTCAGGCTGATATGAGCCCAACATTGAGCAGCATATTATCATCACCGGGGATGATGCCACAATACGAGTAAAAGATGATTCATTTTGACAATGGCATTAGGTGTAAATGACCTGAGATGCACCTCCCTGGACAGTATGAAGAGAGACATTATGGAGCTTTCAGACTGTGTCTCAGGCTGATATGAGCCCAGTGTTGAGCAGCATATTATCATCACCAAGGATGATGACACAATACCAGTAAAAGATGATTCATTTTAACAACTGGCATTAGGTGTAAATGACCTGAGATGCACCCCCCTGGACTATATGAAGAGAGACATTATGGAGCTTTCAGACTGTGTGTCTCCTGCTGATGAGAGCCCAGCATTGAGCAGCATATTATCACCATGGATGATGCCGCAATAAGAGTAAATGATTCATTTTAGCAACTGGCATTAGGTGTAAATGACATGAGATGCACCTCCCTGAACAGTATGAAGAGAGACATGATGGAGCTTTCAGACTATGTGTCTCAGGCTAATATGAGCCCAGCATTGAGCAGCATATTATCATCACCAAGGATGATGCCACAATACGAGTAAAATATGATTCATTTTAACAACTGTTATTAGGTGTAAATGACCTGAGATGCACCCCCCTGGACTATATGAATAGAGACATGATGGAGCTTTCAGACTATGTGTCAGGCTGATATGAGCCCAGCATTGAGCAGCATATTATCATCACCAAGGATGATGCCACAATACGAGTAAAAGATGATTCATTTTAACAACTGGCATTATGTGTAAATGACCTGACATGCACCTCCCTGGACTATATGAAGATAGGCATTATAATGCTTTCAGACTGTGTGTCTCAGGCTCGTATGAGCCCAGCATTGAGCAGCATATTATCATCACCAAGAATGATGCCACAATACGAGTAAAAGATGATTCATTTTAATAACTGGCACTAGGTGTAAATGACCCGAAATGCACCTCCCTGGACACTATGAAGAGAGACATTATGGAGCTTTCAGACTGTGTCTCAGGCTGATATGAGCCCAGCATTGAGCAGCATATTATCATCACCAAGAATGATGCCACAATATGAGCTAAAAATTATTGATTTCAACAACTGGCTGTCTTTTTGGTGTCATTCTGATGGGCTCCAATATTTGTCAGCTTGGGAGATACATGGTCAATAGACCACATTATTGCTTTGTCAATGATGGTCTGCATTTTTTCTCTCTAGGCTTTTGAATACTCACTAAAACTTTATCTAGCCCCATAGTGCCTTTTTTAGATAATATCAGTGATAAACCTAACAAAATAGCAAACTCAACAGAACCACAAGGTGTTACTGCTCAATGCTAGGAGCCTAAATAAAAGTTACTGAGATATGGTTTAAAGTGGCAGAGAGAAGCCTGACACTTCAATGCTTTACTGCCTTCCAGCAGACATTTGGATGAGTTCCTCCATGTGCATATCACCACAGAAAAAATCCTATACCATGTCCTAGCCAGCTATAGATCACCCTCCATGTCCCAAAAAGCTCACAATGCATACATGGACCTACTGGTGACACTTACCATCCAACCTAACAGACTACTCATAGGAAAGTTTAATTACCCCCTCTATAGACTGGGAATCCTACACAGCCTCAAATCTACAGGCACAGAATTTATGGACTTTGTAAATACAAATACCCTTGACCAAATTGTCAGTACACCCACTAGAGGCTCCAACATACTGGCTGTTGTGGTCACAAATATGGGAGAATGCTGCTACCCCCAATGTCTCGTCCTACCTTGTAAGGTCCAACCATATAGCTGTCTCCTTCAAATCAAATTCAACTCCATAACCCCATTAAAACCAGGAACTATTCCAAGGCAAATTACCTCTTATTAAGTGATGGTTTGTCAAAATTCAGTGCCCCTCCAAACCCTGAGAACACACCAGCCTATGCTGGTCTGAAGAAGCGGTCACCCAGCGAAAGCATTAACCTATTCTAATAAAATCTAGCTGCATTTTATCTCTGTGTCTTTGCATGTGCACTGTGTTGGTTGACTCACAGTTGTTATTACTTGTTATTACTTATGCTGAACTGCTCTCAGAAACTCTGTGCAACCACGTCAATGGCTGCATAGAGACTGTTGTACCTACCAGAAGTAAACCCAGACCTAGCCCTAGAAACAAACTGCCCTGGTGGCATCCCAAATTAAACAGGATATACAACAAGGCGAAAACAATTATGGCAAAAATCAGGGTAGTTCCCATATAAATAAAAACTCTCTTATCAAAGTAAATAGGCAACTAAAAGGGCTAATTAGGTCAAGCAAAGCCAGCTTTGAGGTTAAGATATCCTCTCAGGTGAAAGATAACCATAAGGCCTTCTACAGGTATAGGTTTATAGGTTCATAGGTGTGTACTAGGCTAATGGCCCTGGAGCCTTTACAAGCCTAGGCCATAGAACTGACCTGGCATCGTGCCACCCGACGCTAGTTCCCAGTGCCTCTATGAAGTAGAGCCACTGGAGTGATCCCTGGGGTGAACTTTCTATTTCCCATCCACTCATCAAGATTTCTCTTGAAGAGGGCCAGTGAGGTGTTCTGCTTGACATGTATGGGAAGTCTATTCCAGAGCATGGGCAGTCCCTAGGTTATGAAACTGTCTCTCCAGCATGTAGCCCAGGTGGGTATGATCCTGATCCTGAGTAGCATCCTGCCCTCACCAAGAATGATACCACAGTATAAAGAAAAAAATGATCAATTTCAACAATTAGCTAAGCTTCTGGTGTCATTCAAAGGGGATCCAGTGTCTGTCAGCCTGGGACGAAATGCTCGACAAGCCTCATTGCTTTGCAAGAGACGGCTTGCATCTGTCACCCCTAGGCTTTCGAATACTGGCTAAGGCTCTTGCTTCCCCCATAGTGCCTTTTTTAGGCAAGGCTCAAAAGTCAAACCAACCTCCGTAAACAGCACAAATAAAAAAAACGAGGGTTATGAAAATCAACACCAGGAGTTTAAATCTCAAAATGCCACCGCTCGAAGCACTCCTCAGTATGGGGAACGTCAACATCTGTGCAGTAACTGAAACCTGGTTCAAGGCTCCACAGAAAATCCCAGCACTACTGGCTACAACTCATACCACACATTTTGGCTACAGAATATGGACCGAAATACAAAAGGAGGGGGTGCAGCCATATTCATCAAGGATACCTACGCCTCCAGGTTAGTGGCGCAGCATGATACCTCTGAGATCATCCATGTGCAACTAACATCAGGCAAATCTGCAATGCAAATTGTGGCCTGCTACAGATCACCCTCCATGATCCCAGGACCACCACTCCACCTTTCTGGAGACAGTGGAAAACATGAAGGTGCTACCGAATGCCCTGATATTTGGTGATTTCAATTACCCTACCGTTAACTGGGAAAACTACTCAAGTACAAACTCCCAGGTCCAGCGCTTCCTGGAATTTATTAACTCAAATGCCCTGAATCAGCTGGTAAACTCCCCTACCAGAGGTGAAAACATATTGGACCTGGTCATCACCAACATGGGCGACAGGTGTTCCGCACCGGAGGTCAACCCGTCACTGGTTAGATCAGATCATAAACTAATCACTCTGGATGTCCATACCACACCACCACCCCCAACCAAGGAAACCACAGTGAAAAACTTCTATAGCAAACTTCACCTTACTTAAAACAGAGGTGGTAAGTTTCACAGCCCCCACGCTAAAAGATAACAGTGTCCACGATGCAGGGACGTTTACAAATGCACCCTTTGAGCACCTACAAGGATGCATGGATCATACCATCCCTAGCAAAACCAAGACTCACTCCCATAAGAGAAGGAAACCAGTCTGGTGGACCCCTGCCATAAACAGGCTGTACAATAGAAGGAGGAAACTAGTTCAGAAAAAAAGCAAATCCCAAGAAGGAAAGACATCCCTGATCAGTATCAGTAAGAAACTAAGGTCCCTCATAAAATCATCCAAGGCTACCTTCAAAAGAAAAATAGCCAAGGATTTGAAAGATAACCACAAAGCCTTCTTTAGCTATTTCAAGAATTTAACTGGCAACTCACAGATATGCTCTCAGCTAGTGCAAAATAGCACAACATATACTGAACCTACTGATATTGCCAACATCATGGCAGAGAGATTCAGTGCAAACTTCACCCCCCTCTCACCCCCAAAAAGGCCCACAACAATACCGGAAAAGTGTAGTGTCCCGGAAATCACAGACGCACAGGTGAAAACAGCCCTTTCAAAAGCACAGCATCAATGGGGCCAGATGGTGTCCCAGGCTGCGTCTTGCAGGAACTACAGAATGAACTAACCCCCCACCTAAACACACTGTTCAACCTCAGCCTCTCCACAGGCTACGTGCTCATAGAATGGCGCACAGCAACGGTTATTCTGCTCCACAAAGGAGGGGCCATAACTGATCTTGGTAACTATCACCTCATAAGCCTGACTAGCCTGGTCTGCAAGGCTATGGAGTGCATCATCATGGAACTCATTAACAAAGACATTGGGAACCTCCAAACACTTGACCCAACCCAGTTTGGCTTTGTTAAGGGCAGATCATGCCTACTAAACCTGGTTGACTTCTTTGAGATAGTCACCAAGGCCATAGATGAGGGGAAGGTGGTTCACACAGCCCACCTTGACCTTGCCAAGGCTTTTGACACTATTCCCCACTCGGGAATTATAGAAAAACTCACCAGCATGAACTTAAACCCCTGTGTCACGAGATGGGTTGCCAACTGGCTTACAGACAGAACTCACACGGTAAGAATAGTGGGCTCCAGGCCTGACTCTAAAACAGTCACAAGTGGTGTCCCACAAGGCTCGGTCCTGGGACTCCTATTGTTCGGCATATACTTCTCAGAAGTACAGGCAAACACAGGAGGACTATGGCTAACCAAGTTCGCCGATGACTGCAAACTGGGAGCCATAATTGACTCTCCGGCTGACATGGACATTCTCCAAAAGGGCCTTACTGAGAGGGACACCTGGTGTCCAAGTCATGGTCTCAAGCTAAATGTCAAAAAATGCATAGTCATCCCATTTGGGAAAAACAAAACACCCATGAATTACCACATAGGTGGCAGCACCCTTAATACAGAAGAGGTAATAAGAGATCTGGGGACCCAGGTAGATAGTAATCTCTCCTTTGACAATCATATTGCCAAAGTAGTTAGGAAATCCTTCTATGTAGCCCATCTAATTACTAAAGGGTTTGCATCTAGAAATAAAGAGATTATAGTGCCCCTCTACTTGTCACTCATCAGACCCATCATAGAGTACAATGCCCCATTTGGGATGTACCTCACAAGACACTTCCAACAGCCAGAAAGACCACAAAAGTACCTCACCAAGAGGATTACTGGCCTCAAACATATGTCCTATGCAGCCCGACTGGAAAACCTCCGGCTGTACTCAGTGGCATATCGCTTACTCAGAGGTGATCTCTGCCTGACTTACAAAGCCATGTCCAACTCAGAACTGATGGACATTCTCCACCTAAAGAAATCCAAGTCACTGCGAGCCACTCGCACTAGTGAGCTAAACCTCACCACAGCAATAAATAGAACATGCTGGAGGGATAGATTCCTGTCACAGAGACTCCCCATGCTTTGGAACAAAATTCCTAACTACATTAGGCAGAGCCCCTCACTAACACTCCTCAAGAGAAACCTTGATGAGTGGATGGGTAACAGAAAATACACCCCTGGGATCACTTCATTGGCTCTTCTTGACAGAGGCTCAGTTAATTAATCAGTGGGGCGGTGAAAGCTGACACACTCTGGCTAGGCTTATAAATGCCCTCGGGCAGATAGCCTAGTACCTACCTATGAACCTATGTTCTGTTGATTGTAGTAATGAGGTTGAGGTCTCTGGAGCGTGTGGTGTGGAGGGATTGGGATTTCTTTAGATGTAGCATTTCTGACAGAGCAGGGTCAGACATGGTTTTGTAAGTCAAGCAGAAATCACCTCTTAGTAGACGATTTGAGACAGAAAATAGCTGGAGATTTTTGAGTCTGTCCATGTAGTCCATGTGTTTAAGGCCTAGTATCTTCTTCGAGAGGTACTTTTGTGGCCTTTCCAGCTGTTGTATGTGTCTAGTGAGGTACATGCCAAATGGGGCATTTTACTCAATGATTGGCCTAATGAGGGAAGAGTAGAGAGATGATGGTCTATTTCTTCCTGGATGCAAAACCCTTGGTTATATGATGTGCCACATAGAAGGACTTTCTGACCACAGTAGCAATGTGGTGGTTGAAGGAGAGGTTGCTTTCAAATGGTGTCCCCAGATCTCTTATAATGCCTAAAGTGTTCAGTGGGCTCCCATTAATGTGGTAATTAGTGGGAACTGAGTTTTTCTCAAAGGGGATGACAATGCAGTTTTTGGCATTAAGCTTAAGGCCATGGTTTCGACACCAGTCTGGTCTCAGTGAGGCATTTCTGTAGGATGTCTACATCACTTGGGGAGTTAATAATGGCTCCCAGTTTGCAGTCGTCTGTGAATTTGGTCAGCCAGAGTCCCTCCATGTTGGCTTGGACTTCTGAGAAGTAGATGCCAAACAGGAGTGGACCCAGGACCGATCCCTGTGGGACTCCACTCGTGACTGGTCGGCAGTCTGACTTGGAGTCTGCTACTTTCACACTATGGGTTCTATCTGTGAGCCAATTTGCAACCCACCTAGTGATATAGGGGTTGATGCCTAGTTTGGTGAGTTTATCAATAATTCCTGAGTGGGAAATGGTATCAAAGACCTTGGCCAGATCAAGGTAGGCTGTATGAACTGCCTCGCCCTCATCCACAGCTCTGGTGCCTGACTCAAAAAAGTCAACCAGGTTGAGCAAGCATGATCTACCTTTCACAAAACCAAACTGCGTGGGATCCAGAGTTTGGAGATTCCCTATATCCTTGTTAATTTGGTCCATGATGATGCACTCTATAGCCTTACATATCAGACTCATCAGGCTAATGGGGTGATAATTCTCAGGGTCTGTAGTCACTCCCCCTTTATGGAAAGGGATGACTGTAGCAGTATGCCATTCGGTAGGGCAAAGCATGAGGTGAGGCTGTGATTGAACAAGGCACACAGATGTGGTACCAGTTCACTTTGTAGTTCATGTAGAACACATTGAGGGATATTGTATGGTGACATGGAAGCTGTATTCTTGGCCTTGGGCAATGCAGCTTTGACCTGTGCTGCAGTAATGCTGGGTGCCTGGCATTCCTCCGGTATTGTGATTGGTCCTTGGGGGGGGTAAATTTGGTACTGAATCTGTTGACTGATATGTTGACTATATCTGTTAGCTCAGTATAGAAGGTATCATTGTGCAGGAACTCAGAGCAAAATTGGGTATTGCCGTGGAGATTCTTGATATAACTATAGAAGGCTTTGTGGTTGTTTTTAGTATCTGCCACAATTCTGACTTCACAGCTGGCTTTAGAGGTTTTGATGAGGGGATCTCAACTTTTTGTTGAGGCTAATAAGTGAGTTTTTCCAGTCTTCTGACTTCACCTTTTTCTGCAACAGTTTCTTCCTTCTGTTTTACAGTTTATTAATGATTGGGAAGATTGGCTTCCTTTTTTTGGAGGAGAGCATATTGGTTCTTTTGGGTATGGCTAGTTCCATGCATTTGTGTATGTGTTCGTACAGTGCCTTCAGTGTATGATTCGGCAGTCATGTATTTATTTTCCATTGGCATGGGTGCCATGAAGTTAGCCACCTCTGTTTTTAGGAGCCCAAAGTCAGCTTTGGAGAAGTTTTTCATGGTGGTTACCTTTGCAGGGGTGTGTGGGTGAGATGTGGATTTCCATGGTGATTAGTTTGTGGTTGGATCTAACCAGGGAGGAACTAACTATTGGTGTAGAGCAAAGGCTGCCCATGTTAGTAATAACCAGGTCAAGGATGTTGCTTCCTTTAGTGGGGGTAAGAATGAGCTGATCCTGGGCATTGGACTTGATGAATTCCAGGAAGCATTGGGCCAGTGTATTGGTGCATGCATAGTTTTCCGAGTTGGTGGAGGGGTAGTTGAAGTCACCTAATATGGGAGTGTTGGGTCGGACCTAATAGTTTCCAGGGTGCTTAGGAACATAGAGTGAGAGTCTTGGGACATGGTTGGGGACCTATAGCAGGCTATGACCTTAATCACCATCTTACCCAATGCTAGTTGTACCTGAACTATCTCAGATGCGTTATGCTGGGCTACTAGTCTGGAGTTGTGCATATCCTTTAAGAATATGGAGACAGCACCGCCTTTGGAGCTTCAGTCCATGTTCTGAGGCTGAAAGGTGTGGAATGAGTTATAGCCTGGTAGCGAAGAGGTGCTTTTTGCTAATTTAAACCAGGTCTCCGTTACAGCACAAATTTCAATGTTCTCCATTTTGAGGAGTGCTTCAAGTGAGTGCATCTTGAGATTTAGACTTCTAGCGTTGAGCAGCATGATCCTCAGATTGCATTTATTTATAGCTGTTATGATGGTAATTTGGTCTTTGGAATATCACCTAAAAAGGCACTATAGGGGTGGCAAGAGCCTTAGCCAATGTCTGGAAACCCAGGGGTGACAGATGCATGCCATCTCTGGCAAAGCATTGAGGTCTGTCAATCATGTCATCCCAAGCTGACAGATACTGGATCCCCTTAGAATGACACCAGAAACTTAGCCAGTTGTTGAAGTCAATCATTTTCTGCTTGTACTGCAGTATAATTCTGGGCGATGGTAAGATGCTGCTCAGGGTTAGGTTCATACCTGCCTGAGCCACATAATCCAAGAGCTCCTCCATGTCTCTTTTCATGTAGTCTAGGGAGATGTGTCTCAGGTCATTCGCACCCACATGGACAGTAATAGTCATACTTGAACTTGTTGTGGCTTGACCCGAGTGCGTGTGTTATGTGTCGGATTCTGGCACCTGATAGCTGACTGTTACCTTCTCCTTATTCAACCTAGTGAGTGGGACATCAGTGTGCCTCACTATCGCGTCACCTATGATTAGTGTATTGGGCAAGCTGTTTTGCCGTAGGGGCTCAGGTTGAGGGGCACACTGCGTAGGTAAGCTATGTGTCTTGTGGTTTGTGCTGTGTTGTGGTGGTCAAGTGCATTTCTGCCTTGGAGGTCTCTGCTGTTTAGTTAGATTTCTATTGAGAGCCTCCTCGAAGGTGGGTGTGTGATTTGTGTTTTTAAGTGAGAGCTGTGATGGTGGGTGTTCTGGAGGGCTATGTGTTGCATGTGGTGTGGTGCAGGTATTGACCTTCTCCTCTTGACCAGCTATTCCAGTCTTGGCTTGAGAGTGCATGGCTTCCAGTTTGGATATATAAGTGCATTTCTCACAAGTCTGAATGTTGGGAGGTAAGAGGAGAAGGCTGTCTGTGTACATGAGGCAGTTGCTACACTGCCTCAGAATGCCCAAGTTCACCAGGTTAATAGGAGAAAGCACAGGGAACTGACCTTTGGACATGCCAGGAGGGATGGTCATTATTACTATGTACTGGAGCTGTTTCCTTATATATTCCTTTTACAGGAAAATTGTCACTCAAGGTGTCTGAGTCTGTAGAGACCACTGCCAAACACATGAGGGTAACTAATACATAGACCCTGACATTTTAAGGATGAAGTATTTAGGCAGATATTCTGAAGTTAGAAAGAAATCAAGCATTACTTACTGAAAAATAAAGAATTACCTTGTCAAGAATGATGAAAAGAGGGGTCGCATGAATAGCTTCTGCCTGGCTACTACTAATGCTGGTCTCAGCACAGCTTCACTCTGTTAGCATAAAATACTCCTTTGCTTCTTCTCTCACCAGAAGCAAAATGTTAGCACCAATCCCAAGAAGCGAAGCAGGCCACAGCCTGTTTGGTGATCCACAGTCTTGTCCCAGATGATGCAAGGGTCTGCAGGCTTGTAACCTTTTTCTTGTAGATGCCTCAAATAGCAACCAGACCAATCAGGTACATTAATCACAGACACTCGCTCTCCAACCAGAAAGAGTCAGGAATCAATGCACTCTGATTCTACTTTCACCAGGATCAGAATATAAGCACAGATTCCAAGCTGTCACCTATAAAGCAGTTATTAAGCTTTCTGGTGATCAGGAGTCTCCAGGAAATAATGTAACTGCACTCCTTCTCTCACCAGGAGAAAACAGAAGCACTTATCCCAAGATGACTACTGAGAGGCAGAATGTGGGCTCTCCAATAACTGGTGGTCTTGCAATATATGCTTAAAGGTATGATGAAAAAAATGGTTTGTCCTAAACACTGCAGTGTGCACTAGAGGAGTTAGATGTGAAAGTAGGTAAGTTAAGGTTTACCTGTCTAAAAAGATAAGTTTTAGTGGGGAGTCACTATTTTTAAAACAGCAAGATAGAATGAAAGGGGGTGGTCACTTTTGTATTCTGGCACTATGGAATACAGTAGGGTGGCCAATAAATTTAAATAGTTGAAGGGGGAGTGATTTCACAAAATGATAAGTTTGTGCTTACTCACACCAGCCAGTAAAAGCAGAGAGGAAATGAGATATATATGGTCAAATTAACATAACGGGCAGGCAACTAGAAAGACAGTGGTGTTTAAGAACACAACAGTAACCGGGTGGGATGGTGGGAAAATATTCTGACTGACTCACAAGAAACAGAGATGTGGTCTCTTTTCAAATTTTAATATGCAGTTAAAAGCAAAATACAAGTAAAACACAGAGTAAAGAAAACAAATTACAGTATACAAAATAGAAAAAGGCAACAAAGTAATGCAGAATGCAGCAAATAAAAAGAAAACTAACCTTTCCTTCACAGCAAACTGTAACAGAGTCTGGATTAACCTTCCCACTAAAGCTCTGAAATGTTTTATTTTACACTTTAAATAGAAGGTTTAGTTCCTAGCTCTACCCCTCAGTTCACAGATGATTAACCTTAACTGACCTGTTCTAACTTATGTGTGACTCTTTAATTGACCCATTTTAATTTCTGTCTGACTCACAAGAGACAGAGCTGTGGTCTCTTTTCAAATTTTAATATGCAGTTAAAAGCAGAATACAAGTAAAACCCAGTGTAAAGAAAATAAATCATAGCATACAAAACAGAAAAAGGCAATAAAGTAATACAAAATACAACAAATAAAAATCATGCTAACCTTGCCCTCACAGCAAACTGTAGCAGAGTCTGGGTTAGCATCTCTAGTATGACAGAAACCTCAAGGCAGCACACACCAATGTGCATTCACCAAGCCTGGCAATATAGCAAAAGTGTAAGCAGTCAAATTAGCTTTCACATTTACCCAACTGTCACCCCCCCACCCATCCCCTCAGTAATACCCTCAAACATAACCACTCCAACTATAACTATGGAGCATTTTCTGGCTGCATTCACCTAAGCCAAGGACATGGCCTCAATGAGCCCTGATAACATCCCAGAATGCCTCCAAAATAGTCTAAGATATGATTTATCAGGATCCCTGTAGCCATTATTTAACTATAGTCTTTAAACAGGCTCTGTGTCACTTGAATGGAGAACTGTGACGGTCATACCCCTTCATAAGGGAGGATCTTCAACAGATCCTGGAAACTACAGACGCATTAGTCTGACTAGTCTTATTTGCAAAGCCAAGGAAATACTTATCATGGAAATTATCAACAAGGACATAGGAGACCTCAAGGCACTGGATCCATCCCAGTTTGGCTTTGTCAAAGGAAGATCATACTTACTGACTCTGGTGGGCTTCTTTGAAAAGGTCACTAAAGGAATGGATGAGGAGAAAATGATGCATACTGCTTACCTCGATCTGGTTAAGCCATATGATACAACACCCCATTGGGGCATTGTCAAAAAACTTACAGAACTAGGTATAAATCTCTCTGTAACATGTTGGATAGCTAGGTGGTTCAATGATAGGGCCAAGGAGGTTAGAATTGATTTGGCCACCTCCAGAGAGAGGCTGGCCACTGGTGTAGTCCCCTGGGGCTCTGTGCTATGCTAACTCTTTTTTGGCATCTACTTCTTGGATATCAAAGCCAATGTCAAATGCCTTTGGCTAACCGAGTTCACAAATGACTGCAAACTGTGAGCAGTCATTGAGTTCCCCCAAGATGAGAACACCCTTCAGGAAGGTTTAATACAGACAAATGCTTGATGCGAGTACCAAGAAATGCATTATAGTACTTTTTGGGAAGTCTGCTACCCCAGTTAACTAAATCACCAATAAACACTCTTAAAAGTTGATTCAGTAGTCAGGGATCTGGGAACTCATGCAGATAGTAACCTAGCCTTCGAGCAAAATGGTTCAAGGTAGTAAGAAAATCCTTATCCATTGCTCGTCTTATAAACAAGAGCATGGCATCTAGGTCCAGAGAGGTCATCATGCCACTGTACTCACCTTTTATTAGGCCCATATTAGAGTATGATGCCCCCTTCAGTATGTGCCTGAACAGACACAGACAGTAACTGGAATGCCCACAAATATTCTTTACAAAAAGAATACAGGGAGCAAACACAATGGCCTATATTGATCGCCTTAAAGTCCTGTCTCCTTCCTTGGTATCATCCTGACTTCTAAGGGGCAATCTTTGCTTGGCATACAACGCATCCCTGGACCCTGTTTTGATTCATCTTTTGCCAATCCACAAAACAAACAGCATTGGAAGAACTACATTTAAAAAAAACTAAATTTTGCTTGCAACATAAATAGGACATGTTGGTGAGACAGATAGGTTTTTCAGAAAATTCCCATTCTCTGGAACAGGCTCTCCATCCATGTGAAGTAGAATTCCTCCCTATCCATATTTAAGCGCAACTTTGACAATGGATGATATGATACCACTACACTGGCCCAGTAATCAAGGAGCCTCAACCTCACCACTGGCAACAGTGAGGGACGTACACACTGGAGGATGACAAGTACATACACAGTTTAGTACAATTTCCCTTAAGAGCACACAGAGATCACAGTCAGTCTGGAGCTGGTTTCTCCCTCTTTCTCCAGATCGCCAATAAGACTCTCCACTTGCACAGCTAAAGGGTTGAGATCTCAGCTGAGGAGTCAAGTCAAGAACTCCAGCACCCTCTTTGTCCAACCAGTGCTTCGTGTCCCTGCCCACGTAGCTGACACACACACACACACACACACACACACACACACACACACACACACACACACACACACACACACACACACACACACACACTTTGAGATTTGAGTTATATACAAACATACAGACACTCCTGGGGAAGGCTGGCACAGATGTACTAACTATGCCTCCTTCTGCCCAGACTATAAGGTATTTATCACCACCACCAACCCATACTTATCAGCTACTTAAAGGCCCTTACAAAGGGTGATCAATCCTACTGTGTAATGTTACTACTATCCAAATGGTAAGTGTGACTAAGACTAAGGCTATTTAGGAGTGGCCTATACAGTGTCACCAAATACATATGCAAGTACTTTAAGAGCTTAAATATCTCTAAATTTTAACATCTCTGTGTGAAAAATACATATCTCTCAGATGTTTACTCAGAACTGGAAGTTGTAAAACAATTAAACACTTTTACTTTTGAAACCTAGTAATTATTTCTGTTTCAAGACAATAGAAAAATCTCTAGCTCTAGACATTGTGTTTACTTCACTGAGAGATAACACAATCGTAAAACACTTTAATTTCAACTTATTATCTTGAAGTTTTGCAAGTTAACTCTGTATGTACCAGCTTCTACTATTAAAACATACATTGGCACATGTATATTATTTATATACATTTCTGTTATCTTCCAGTAAGGTATGCTGTGGTTACATTTTAGCTCAGTACTTTACACACACTGCAGTATAAATCATATCAATATTCACAAATGACATAGAATTATTTACAAAATTCCAGATAGCTGGGCTGGCAGTGTCACATTTCTCCCTTCTTCGAAAACTCAAACTAACTTTTTCAAGTGACCCTTGAGAAACATTGCTTGAGAAGGTTGAGCCTATCTGAGAATGTCTCATCCCATTCCCAGTCTTGAGAACCCATTTGCGTTGGCATTGCTAACCCCACTGTGGTGCTGCATTGTCATATCCTATGCTTGCAACCCTAGGCTCTACCTTAGTAACTTGGCATTTTGCTGGCTGGCTCGATGTAGCCATGTTAAGGGATTGTGGTTTGTAACTACAGTGCATTTCCTTCCATACAGATAAAGCTGAAGTTTCTGCAGTGCTCACACTATGGCTAGGTATTCCTTTTGTACAGCTGCATAGCATTCCTTTGTTGGTTGGAGCCTACAACTGAGATATCCCACTGGGTGCTCTTCTCCCCCTGAGGAAACCTGGCTAAGTACAGTCCCCACCCCATGTTTTGAAGCATCCACCTGCACAACAAATTATTTGCTGTAATCTGGACTGGCTAACACAGGGGGTCCTCCAAAAGCTCCTTTAAGCTTCTGGAATGCCTGCTCACATGCTGGTGTCCACACTACCTTATCTGGCCTGTTTTTCCTTGTCATTTCTGTGAGAGTAGCAGTTATGGTACTATAACTGGGGATGAACTTTCTGTAGTACCCTGCTGTCCCTAAGAATGCCCTCACCTGTCCAGGGGCAGGCCATGCCTGAATGGCTTCCACTTTGGCAGGTCCTGGCCTGATCTTACCACTCCCCACTCTATGTCCTAGGTAGGAGACTTCTGCCATACCCACATGACATTTGCTGGGCTTAATGGTCAACCCTGCCCTCATTAGTCTGCCCAGCACCTCCCTGACATGCTGAAGGTGGTCTTGCCATAGATGGCTGTAGATGGAAATATCATCTAGGTAAGCAATGGCAAAATATCCTGCTCCTGAAAAATACAATATAACAGCCTCTGGAAAGTCACTGGGGCATTTTTCATTCCAAAGGGCATCTTTGTGAACTCATGCAAGCCAAAAGGAGTCACAACGGCCAATCTCTCTCTAGCAGTGGGAGTTAAGGGCACCTGCCAGTAACCCTTGGTAAGATCTATAGTGGGAGGATACTTAGCCCCACCCAGCTGCTCTAGGGCTTCATCTGTCCTAGGCATGGGGTAAGCATTTGACTGTGTGTGGCTATTTAATTTCCTGTAGTCCACACAGAACCTGGTGCTGCCATCTTTCTTTGGTACCAGCACCACTGAGGAGGCCCAGGGACTGCTGTACTCCTAAATTACCCCTGTATACTCTTGTATCCCCTCCGTCAGAGTCTGTTTGACTCTCTCAGGCACCCTATAAGGGGCCTGCATAATAGGCCTTTGGGGTCCTGTATCCACATGGTGCTGCACCAGGTGGGTGCACCCTTGTTTCCCAATGAACATGTCCCCAAACTCCTGCAACACTGCTCAGATTTCTTGAACCTGGATAGTGGATAGCTGCTGGGACATTGCTACCCCTTCCACTGAGGTGTCAGTCCGAGCCTCACTGAGATCAGTCACCAGATCCCCCACAGACTCCTATTGCCATCCGCTGCAAACAGTACAAGGACCTCCCTATCGTGGTAAGGTTTCATCATGTTAACATGGTACAATTTGTGTCCCTGCTTCCTGCCTAGCAGTTCTGCCAGATAGTTAACATCACTGACCTTCCTTACCACCTTGTAGGGTTCCTCCCAAGCTGACTGCAGCTTGTTGTGTCTGACAGGAATGAGAACCATTACCTGCTGCCCTACAGCATACTCTCTAGCTCAAGCATTCCTGTCATACCAGACCATTTTCTGCTGTTGGGCTTCTGCCAGGTTCTCCTGGGCCAAGCCCATGAGTTTTCTGAGCCTTGTCCTGAGGTTTAGAACATATGCCACAACAGACTCCTTGTGGGATTCACACTCATCTCAAATCAGATCTAGAGGTTCCCTCACCCTATGCCCATACAACAACTCAAAGGGTGGAAAACCTATGGATTCCTGGGGCATCTCTCTGTAAGCAAACAACAGATGGGGCAAATATTTGTCCCACTCCCTCTTAAACTGGTCTGAAAATGCCTGTAGCATCATCCTGAGTGTAGAGTTTAACCTCTCAACAAGAGCATTAGTCTGGGGATGGTAGGGGGTAGTCTTCAGGTGCTTCACCCCACAGTACTCCCACAGACAAGCCAGCAGGTCTGATGTGAAATTGGCACCTCTGTCATTCAGTATTTTTTTTGGGAAACCTACCCTGCTGAAAATCTCTAACAAAGCATTTGCCACCTTTTCTGCCTCAATGGAGGACAGAGCCACTGCCTCAGGGTATCTGGTAGCATAATCAACTACCACTAGGATATATATTTTCCCTGTGGAACCTGGGGTACTCAGAGGCCCCACAGTATTTATAGCTACCCTCTGAAATGGCTCTTCAATCACAGGCAAAGGCATCAAAGGAGCTTTCACCTTGTCTCCTGCCTTGCCGACCTTTTGGCACTGCTCACAGGTCCTGCAGTAGACTGTTACATCTCTGGAAATCCCAGGCCCCTAAACATTCTGCATAATATGTCTCTTTGTACATTTTGTGCCCATATGACCTGCAAAGGGAATATCATGGGCTATGGGTAGAAGTGCCAGATGGTAGGTTCTGAGCACTAACAACTGCTGTATTCTCTCACCCTCTAGCCCTCCCCTCAGGGGTCCACTCTCTGTATAGTAACCCTTTGTCCCATTATACAGCTCCCCCCTTCCCTTGAGAATCAGGTGCCTCACTAGCTACCTCCCTCAGGCCTTGTAATGTAGGGTCTGAGAGCTGAGCCTGTCTCAACTCTCTCTTAGTAACCCTTCCCAGCTCCTCTTCCACAGGAAGTCTGGCATCCTCTGACAGTGGTGCCTCACTGTCAGCCTGGGTACTACTACTACTACTCACCTCTTCCCTTGCAGTCACTCTGTCCAAGGGAACTTCAGTACCCACAAGCAGCTGTCGCTCACCTTCAGTCTCACTGCCACAGGGTAGCTCCCTCCCTGAGGTAACCACCTTACCAGTCCTGGCTGCAAATATGCATTCTGTCTTGGTCTCCCCCAGGCTACCATACACACATGCTTGTCTCCAGGCCTGACTGCATGTGACTGCATGGACACACAGTACTGCATTATCAAAATCACTCTCTATCAGGACATCTGCAGGGATATCCTCAAACACACCTACTTTCTGTTTCCTTTTCCACCTTTCCAGTCAAGGTGAACCCTAGCCAAAGGTATTTGGAATGGTGTCCCTCCTAAAGCTCTGACTGGAGTAGACCACCCAAGCAAGTAGTACTCCTCTGTAACCATTGCAGGCTTCACAGTGGTTTGTTCAGATGCTGTGTCTCTCTTAGCCATCACCTCTTTCCCATTCACTAAGATAGGATATAACCTCTTGTGGTAGTTTGGTACCATTGTTATCTCGAGAAAACTTACTGCTGGCATTTTATCATTC
Source organism: Protopterus annectens (assembly GCF_019279795.1). Taxonomy (NCBI): domain Eukaryota; kingdom Metazoa; phylum Chordata; order Ceratodontiformes; family Protopteridae; genus Protopterus; species Protopterus annectens. Next base: position 1,039,059,804 of record NC_056733.1, read on the forward strand.
CCACTTACTGGCTCTCCCACTTTTTGTTCCCCACCTTGCCTCCATGGACATCTATATGCTACATGGTCCCACTGGTTGCATTTAAAACATTTAAGCCTTGGTCCTGGATATGTACCTGGACTAATGTCTTCTCCTGCTACTGGCGGACTCTGTTGGTGCAGTCTGGGCTGCACGCCATGGGTTCCCTTAGACCCATGAGCAGCACTGGGTGTCCTTTTACTGTGCCCTGATGCCCTGGTTGCTAGGCATAGGTCTCTCTTCTTCCCCAAATCCAACTCATCTGCCGTAGTGCATTGTCTATCAGCTAACCAGATTCTCATGTCCTCAGGCAAAGTGCTAAGGGCTTGCTCCCTCACCAAAAGGTCTGCCAACCCTTCAAAAGTGGTTACCTAACATCCACTCACCCACCTATGAAAATAAGTGCTTAGTTCAGTAACATATTCACACACACACTTTTATCTGCCTTGTGTCTATGCTCATGAAACTTTTTCTTATAAACTTCAGGTGTTAACTTAAAACATTCTAAAAGACAGTTCTTTACAAGATTATAAATTTAAACAATCAGTATCAGACAGTTTTGAACGTACAGTTACAGCTTTACCATGGAGTAAAGGGGTCAGGAACTCTACCCAGATTCCTTGGTCAACATTATACTGTTTAAAATACCCTTTCAAACATATGAATGAAACTATCAACATTATCCCCCTGTGTAAATTGTAGAAGAAATTTACTGACCTTTGTTGCTTCTGGGGTTCGATTACTCCCTTCCCATTACCTCCATGACTCTGCTGAAGAGTCAGCATCTCATTTTCATATTGTCTCTGCCTCTCCTTCTCCTCAGCTTCCAGGCAGCACAGTTTCTCATTTTCCTCAGCCTTCAGACATTGCAGTTTCTCATTTTCCTCAGTCTCTATAGACATTACAGTCTCTCTGCTGCCTCTATTTCCAAATGCTTTGCCTCCAGCTCAAGTCTCCTTAACTACAGATGGATTGTTAAGTCCTCTGTGGATAGGTTGAGCTGTCTATTTTCTGAGAGTTGTACATCTCCAGGTTCAGTCTGATTGTCTTCCTGATAGCTATCCTATGATGCAGCTGTGACTAAAGCTGCAATCATGTCTGCTTTAGTCAGGTTTCCATGCACCAGTCCTTTAGCCTGGCACATCTCAGCCAATTGGCTCCTTGTCAGCTTGCCATACTTCTCTGCTGACATGCTTGCCAGCTCTCCCTGACTAACTAAGCTAACAAAAAATGATACAATTGTGATATGAACTCTGAATGTTCACTGCTTGGCTGATTGAGAGTACAAACACCTTCAGTGACCACTGTACACAGGCTACAGGAATTAAATATCCACACCATTGCAAGCTAATATGTGATGTGGCTATCTCACCACTGTCAATCAATTAATATGTGGCACCCCTGCACTGGCCTAGTAATCAAGGAGCCTCAATCCACCACTGGAAACAGTGAGGGACATACACAATGGGAGGATGACAAGTACACACACAGTAAAGTATAATTTCCCTTAAGAGCACACAGAGATCACAGTCAGTCTGGAGCTGGTTTCTCCCTCTTTCTGCAGATCCCCAATAAGACTCCCCACTGGCACAGCTATAGGGTTGAGATCTCAGCTGAGGGGTCAAGCCAAGACCTCCAACACCCTCTCTGTCCAACCAGTGCTTCGTGTCCCTGCCCAAGTAGCTGACACACACACACACACACACACACACACACACACACACACACACACACACACACACACATACACACTTTGAGATTTGATTTATATACAAACACAGACACTCCTGGGGAAGTCTGGCACAGGTTTACTAGCTACGCCCCCTACTATCCAGGCTATAAGGTAGTTATCGCTGCCACCAACCTCTACTTACTAGCTGCTTAAAGGCCCTTACAAAGGGTGACCAATCCTACAGTGCAATGTTACTATTATCCAAATGGTAAGTGTGACCAAGACTAAGGTTATTTAGGAGTGGCCTGTACAATGTCACTAAATACATATGCAAGTACGCTAAGAGCTTAAATATCTCTAAACAAACCAGCCAAAATTAAAAAGTTTAAATATATTTAATAATAAATAATAAAATAACAAGACAACACTCAATCAACATAGTTACTTCAAAGTTCAGAACCACAGGAAATATTTTAAAGCAACATTGCAGGAAATATTTTAAAGCAACATTGCAGGACAGTCTCAAATAAATAAAGAAAACATCTAAACTAATCTTTACTATAAAATAAATTACTTTTCCCCTAGTTACTTACTATTAGCAAGGCAAGTGCAGATGATGATGATGGATCTTTCCAGGTCAAAGACAAAATACAAAATGCCCATACTCTCTCTGAGAGAATTCTTAAATTAATAATACACATTACTGCTGAGATAGCTTGGATGACATCACTCTTTGTCACCTGCCTTCAGTTCCCAGGCTAACAGACACTAACAGAATTTTAACATCTCTGTATGAAAAATACATATCTCTCAGATGTTTACTCAGAACTGGAAGTTGTAAAACAATTAAACATTTTACATTTAAAACCTAGTAATTATTTCTGTTTCAAGATGACAGAAAAACCTCTAGCTCTAGACATTGTGTCTGCTTCACTGAGAGATAACACAATCGTAAAACACTTATATGACAGAATTATTTGCAAAATTCCAGATAGCTGGGCTGGCAGTGTCACAAATGGGTAATCAGAAATTATCCCCTGGTCTGGCTCCTATGTTTCTGATAGACAGAGGTAGTCAATAAATCACTCTCTATAAATCAAATATAAATTCAACTTGTGGGTCATATTTGGGTTGCATGGCTAGGCTTTTAAGAGCTTTTTTCTCTGAAAAAAAAGAAAAAAAAATGTTCTCTTTTCCCACCTTTGCTGAACTAGATTAGTCCAGATTTCAGGCTTTGCTGAATTCTGGACTATGGTATAGTTTCCTGTGTTGCCCATATCCTTACTTGGATAGGAGGAAACTTCTCTGTTCACCAGTGAGAGTGGGGAGCTTTGAGCAGCCTATCTGTCCCTGGAGGAGTGGTCTCAGCCCTGAAACTAGTAGCTTATTGGCCGTTTTGGGTCAATTCCTATCTCTTTCAGTTTTCCTGCTTTAAAACCTGCATTTGAGTGGTTTTGCACCAGTATACAACTCAGCACAGCTCCTCGTGGTGTCCTGCAGAGTGATACAGGCAACAGAGAGATCCAAGAGAGACTTTTCCTGATTTAAGTATTTTTTTTCTGTTTTTTGCTCCGACTGCCTTTTCCCACCTAAAAAGCGAGTTTCAAACTGCTCTGTGCTTTTAAAAGTTTAAATTGCATTGCTTTTCTGCATTTTACAGTTTTTGCACTTGTTTTTTATCATTTTAAGTCATTTTTGTATTGTATAACTGTTGTAGGCTACACACTAAAGTGTGCTAGCCTGATTATAGCATTTACAGTGTTTTCTGTGTGTTTTTCTGCTGTTCTCTGAAAAAAAAGAAAAAAAAAACAAAAAAAATATTCTCTTTTCCCGCCTTTGCTGAACTAGATTAGTCCAGATTTCAGGCTTTGCTGAAATCCGGACTGTGGTATAGTTTCCTGTGTTGCCCATATCCTTACTTGGATAGGAGGAAGCTTCTCTGTTCACCAGTGAGAGTGGGGAGCTTTGAGCAGCCTATCTGTCCCTGGAGGAGTGGTCTCAGCCCTGAAACTAGTAGCTTATTGGCCGTTCTGGGTCAATTCCTATCTCTTTCAGTTTCCCTCCTTTAAAACCCACATTTGCATGGTTTTGCACTAGTATATAACTCAGCATGGCTCCTCGTGGTGTCCTGCAGAGTGATACAGGCAACAGAGAGAGCCAAGAGGGACTTTTCCTGATTTAAGTATTTTTTTCTATTTTTTTTTGCTCCGATTGCCTTTTCCCACCTAAAAAGCAAGTTTCAAACTGCTCTGTGCTTTTAAAAGTTTAAATTGCATTGCCTTTCTGCATTTTACAGTTTTTGCACTTGTTTTTTATCATTTTAAGTCATTTTTGTATTGTATAACTGTTGTAGGCTACACACTAAAGTGTGCTAGCCTGTTTATAGCATTTACAGTGTTTTCTGTGTGTTTTTCTGCTGTTCTCTGAAAAAAAAAAAGAAAAAAACAAAAAAAATTATCTTTTCCCGCCTTTGCTGAACTAGATTCGTCCAGATTTCAGGCTTTGCTGAATTCCGGACTGTGGTATAGTTTCCTGTGTTGCCCATATCCTTACTTGGATAGGAGGAAGCTTCTCTGTTCACCAGTGAGAGTGGGGAGCTTTGAGCAGCCTATCTGTCCCTGGAGGAGTGGTCTCAGCTCTGAAACTAGTAGCTTATTGGCCGTTTTGGGTCAATTCCTATCTCTTTCAGTTTCCCTGCTTTAAAACTTGCATTTGCGTGGTTTTGCGCCAGTATACAACTCAGCACAGCTCCTCGTGGTGTCCTGCAGAGTGATACATGCAACAGAGAGACCCAAGAGAGACTTTTCCTGATTTAAGTATTTGTTTCTGTTTTTTTGCTCTGACTGCCTTTTCCTGCCTAAAAAGCGAGTTACAAACTGCTCTGTGCATTTAAAAGTTTAAATTGCATTGCCTTTCTGCATTTTACAGTTTTTGCACTTGTTTTTTTATCATTTTAAATCATTTTTATATTTTATAACTGTTGTAGGCTACACACTAAAGTGTGCTAGCCTGTTTATAGCATTTACAGTGTTTTCTGTATTTTTTTCTGCTGTTCTCTGAAAAAAAAGAAAAAAAAAAACAAAAAAAAATTCTCTTTTCCCACCCTTGCTGAACTAGATTAGTCCAGATTTCAGGCTTTGCTGAATTCCGGACTGTGGTATAGTTTCCTGTGTTGCCCATATCCTTACTTGGATAGGAGGAAACTTCTCTGTTCACCAGTGAGAGTGGGGAGCTTTGAGCAGCCTATCTGTCCCTGGAGGAGTGGTCTCAGCCCTGAAACTGGTAGCTTATTGGCCGTTTTGGGTCAATTCCTATCTCTTTCAGTTTCCCTGCTTTAAAACCCACATTTGCATGGTTTTGCACAATTTTGCGCATAGCGCAGCATTGGGCAGTGCCGCTTAATCAAGTTTAAACTATTGCCGGCTCCACAAAGTCTGCTCTTCACTTTTTCCCTTAGAACTGATCTAAATCTCAAAGTAAGCACTCTATTTTCATCCTAAAGCCCAACACTTGCTCTTATAAGTAATCTTATAAGTAAACACTAATAAACTAAAGCACTACACCATCTTATACTCCTTTTAAATACTTGGCTCCCTATTGGTCCTTTCTGAACAGTCAAAAAGTAGTTCCTTATACTATTCTGGCATGTCCAAAAGTCAGTTTCGGGTTTACTCTCCAGTCCAGCTAGTGAATCTGGGAATCTTGAGGCAATGTTACAATTGCCTTATGTACACAGGCCACCCTCTCCTCCTCCCTACAAGCTCAAATATATGTGAGATATGCAATTATATAGCCAAATTGGAGGCTGAGCTCTCTCAACCCAGCACTGGCTCAGTCAGTCTAGAGGCGAAGGGAACCACACACATCACAATTCCAGTCTCATATAGACCTACCGCATCAGCAAACCAAACACATAAACACACAAAAACATACTCGGAGGCTCTAAATAAAAATCTGCCTAAGCAGCAGAGACCTCCAAAGCAGACATCCAAGCAAACCCTACCCCACAACAACACCCACGTATCACAAAGTTCACAAAGTCAGTGTGCCATACAGTCACATCCCTTAAGGCTAAACAACACACCTAATACACTTGTAATAGGTGACTCTATTGTCAGACACACCGACGTCCCACTCACCAGACTGGACAAGGAGAAGGTCACTGTAAGCTGCCTGTCAGGTGCCAGGATCTGCCACATAACGCATGCACTCAGGTTACTCCAAAGCAAGTACAAGTATGACTCCGTCATTGTCCATGCTGGTGTGAATGACCTGATACGTACCTCCCTGGACTACATGAAAAGAGACATAGAGGATCTCTCTGATCATGTAGCCCAGGCCGCTATGACCCTGACTTTGAGTAGCATCTTGCCCTCACCAAAAATGATGCCACAGTATAAAGAAAAATTGATCAATTTTAACAATTGGCTAAAGTATTGGTGTCATTTAAAGGGGCTCCAGTGTCTGTCAGCCTGGGATGACATGCTCGACAAGCCACGTTGCTTTCTGGGGATGGCTTGCACCTGTCACCCCTGGGCTTTCAAATACTGGCTAAGGCTTTTGCCACCCCCATAGTGCCTTTTTTAGGCAAGGCTCAAAAGACAAACCCACCTCCATAGACAACACAATGAAAAAAATACTAAGGGTAATGCTGCTCAATGCCAGAAGTCTAAACCTCAAGATGCACGCACTCGAGACTCTCCTCAGTATGGAGAATATCGATATCTGTGTAGTAACAGAAACCTGGTTCAAGGCTCCTGAGAGCACCCCAGCACTACCAGGTTATACCTCATACCATGCTTTTTGGCCCCAAAACTCGAACCGAACCACAAAAGGAGGGGGAGTATCCATTTTCATCAAAGATACCCACACCTCCAGGTTAGTGGCACTGCACGAAGCATCAGAGACCATCCATGTGCAACTAACAGTGGGCAAAACTGCCTTTCAGTTTGTAGCCTGCTACAAACCACCCTCCCAAACTCAGGAACCCCACTCGGCTTTCCTGAAAACACTGGACAATATGAAGGTCTCTCCAAACACCATTATACTGGGTGACTTCAACTACCCAAATATTGACTGGGAAATCTACTCAAGCCCCAACACCCTCACCCAATGGTTCCTAGAATTTATAAACTGAAATGCTATGGAACAACTGGTCACCACCCCCACAAGAGGGGAAAACATATTGGATCTGGTCATCACCAACATGGGGACTCTATGTTCCACAACAGAGGTATACTCATTGGTAAGGTCAGACCATAAATTAATCTCACTGGACATCCATATCCCATCCCCACCCCCAGCCAAGGAAACCACGGAGAAGAACTTCTCAAAAGCAAACTTCACACTACTCAAAACCGAGGTTGATTCCTTCAAAGCCCCCGGGCCAGTGGAAAATACAGCTCAAACCACAGAATCCTTTACAAACGCATTCTATGGACACCTACAGGAATACATGGATCGTGCTATCCCAAATAAAACCAAGACTCACTCCTCCAAAGTCAGGAGACCTGTCTGGTGGACCCCGGCCATAAATAAGCTATACAACAGAAGGAGGAAGCTACTACATGATAGAGCAAAATCCCAAAAAGGGAAGGCATCTCTGATCAGTACTAGCAAGAACTACGATCCCTCATAAAATCATTTAAGGCCAGCTTCGAAAGAAAAATTGCACAAGACACTAAAGATAATCACAAGGCCTTCTTTAGTTATGTCAGGAACCTGGGTGGCAACTCCCAGATATGCTCTGAGTTAGTGCAAAATGACAAAAAATACACTGAACCCACAGACATTGCCAACATCCTGGCAGACAGGTTCAGTGCAAATTTCTCCCCCCATCCCCCCCAAAAGAGCAAATGTCTGTCCCAACAGAATGTAGCCTCCCTGACATCACAGATGAACAGGTGAGAGCTGCCCTCTCCAAAGCAAAAAACACAGCATCAATGGGACCGGACGGTGTCCCGGGCTGCGTCTTACACGAACTCCAAGAAGAACTTAACCCTCACATAAAGTCACTGTTCAATCTCAGCCTTACCACAGGATATGTACCCAAGGAATGGCGTACAGCAACAGTGGTCCCGCTCCACAAAGGTGGTGCCACAATGGACTAGCCTGGTCTGCAAAGCTATAGAGCGTATCATCATGGAACTCATAAACAAAGACATCGGGAACCTCCAGACACTGGATCAAACCCAATTCGGCTTTGTTAAGGGCAGATATTGCCTCTTGAACCTGGTCGACTTCTTTAAAACAGTTACCAAGGCCATAGACGAAGGGAAGGTAGTCCACACAGCCTACCTGGACCTCGCAAAAGCCTTCGACACAATACTCCACTCGGGCATCATAAATAAGCTCACCAGCTTAAATATCAACCCCTATGTCACAAGATGGGTTGCAAACTGGCTCAGGGATAGAACCCACATGGTCAGAAATGCAGATGCCATGTCAGACTCTAAACCAGTTACAAGTGGCATCCCACAAGGCTCAGTCCTGGGACCCCTCTTGTTCAGTATATATTTCTCTGAGGTACAGGCTAACACGGGAGGACTATGGTTGACCAAGTTCGCAGATGACTGCAAACTGGGTGCCATAATCGACTCTCCGGCTGACACAAGCATCCTCCAAAAGGGTCTCACAGAGATGGATAACTGGTGCCAGAGCCATGGCCTAAAGCTAAATGCCAAAAAATGCATAGTCATCCCCTTTGGGAAAAACAAAGTGCCCACAAATTACCACATAGGTGGTAATCCATTAAGTACGGAAGAAGTAATTAGGGATTTGGGGACCCAAGTAGACAGTAATCTCTCCTTTGACAACCACATTGCCAAAGTGGTTAGAAAGACCTTCTATATAGCCCACCTTATCACGAAAGGTTTCACATCTAGATCAAGAGAGGTTATTGTGCCCCTCTACTCATCACTCATCAGGCCCATAATTGAATACAATGCCCCATTTGGGATGTACCTTACCCGATACCTGCAGCAACTGGAAAGACCCAAAAGTACCTCACCAAGAGGATCAAGGGACTCAAACAGATGCCCTATGCAGTTCGGCTACAGAAACTCCAGCTCTACTCAGTTGCTTACCACCTACTCAGAGGTGATCTGTACCTGACGTATAAAGCCATGTCCAACCCGAAATTAATGGACATGCTCCACCTCAGGAAATCCAAATCCCTTAGAGCTACACGCTCCAGGGACTTAAACCGCAACACAGAAATAAATAGGACATGCTGGAGGGACAGATTCATATCCCAGAGGCTCCCCTCACTCTGGAACAAAATCCCAGTCCAAGTTAGGCAGAGCCCCTCACTGACCCTCTTCAAGAGAAATCTTGATGAATGGATGGGAGATCGTAAGTTTACTCCTGGGATCTCTTCTGTGACCCTGCTAGACAGAGGCACAGTAAACAGACCTTAAAAGGACTATTTTCTGTGACCTACTATTTAAAGGCACAGTCTACTAATCTAAAAGGGTGGCGAAAGCCAAACACACTCTGGCTAGGCTTATAAATGCCCTAGGGCAGATAGCCAAGTATCAACCTATGAACCTATTTAGTGGTTGTTAGCCTGGTATACAACGATGAACCTATGAAAATGAATACAGTAGTGTATAATGATGCATATGTTAGATGTGGATTATTGTACTATATATAAAACTTTGGCTTGTTTTTGTTAAATTTGTTTTATGCATAATCTTATACTATATGTAATTCTCTAAGGTTTGTATACATTTTCTTCATTGTTTTGATGATTGTACAGTATATACAGCCTTTCTCCCTGGGTTTCCTCTGACAAAAGGTTAATGCATTCGGACTATCACAGTAAACAAAAGCAAAATAAATACATAAATATAAAATGTCCTAAAGGTAGCACTAAAACTGACTCCATAGAATTCAAACATGTTTTTGGCTATAATGAAAAATTAATTCAAATTGTGAGACCACAAACAAACACAGTGTTATTGTGTCGGGTGATGTGTCCCCATTAGCCTTGATGCAGGGCTGCATGGTTTTACTGGTTCTAAGATGAGCACCCTGATTGTTTTTAATCTTTCTTCAATATCAGTAGCACTATGGACTCATAATTTCACAAATCTTGATGGAGCTTCTCAATTGCTTTACTCCTGCCATGGTTAACCTGACCTTATTAACTCCGGTTGGAAACCCCTATGTGTTAAACTGCCTTGTGCCCTGATTATACATAGTTTTACATAAGCCATATGACTCTATTATAGTATCAACAGGTAGACTTGACTCTCTTGATGTTTTTTGGGCTCTCTTGAGACACTTAGCCTTGTAAAGGTCACAACCCCCCCCCCTTTTATTTCTGTTGTGCTCTGATGTAAGTAGTCACATAGCCGGCTTTAGGCACCAGTGAACCCTGCAGTCACTGGGGACACACTGGTCCTGGTGCCCCACAATCACAGTTATTCTGATATTTTGTTACATGTTTGTCAAAGCAATAAAGCCCAGTATTGCAATTTTGTGCACTTTATAAGCCAGATGGGTAATAATAACTCTTATACTCTTATATCTTTTTTAAAATTCAAAGATACCTCTGGTTATAGAAATAGTGTTTTGTCAAGCAGCGGATTTCACAATTTTATTAAATGTTTTAACACTGACCTAGTCCCTTGACTTAATTAAATTCTACTGGTAGACATTCAGTCCACTAAAGCTAATATCATAGCAGGCTTGAGGCACCTGTAATACCTGTGGCTGGGGGGTGGGGGCTAATCATCCTTGACTGCATGCAGGCCTTACAAAAGCTGCTGCTGGTTGGGGAAAAAGGAAGAAGAAAAAAGTTATTAATTTTCTGTTGATGCTCTTTATCTGAAAAAGGGTTGTGATGTAGCCCTTTTAGGATAAAGTCGATAATGAGTGAATGAATATGAGCAGGGTAAATGAGCGGTATGGATCAGCAGCTCAGAGTGTCTCAGTACATAACTTGGATTTTAAGGGGAGCTGATGCTTCTGACCTTCAAGGATGGTTTTCTTTTTCAGGGAGTTTATAAATGCTGGCAGAACACCAGATACTATAACTCTCAACTTCTTTGCACAAGAATTTTGGGCATAGCCAAAAATAATAGCAGAATAAAGGCTCAGAAAACAGGAACACTTTCTAAGTATTACTCCAATTCACTTAAAAAGTGACTATAACAGCATTTTGCATCAACATGTATTTTTGGACAATAAGAAGTATGAAACTCTAATATATGGATTTATTGACTGTATGTAATCTTGAATGATTTACCAGCAAATATTAACTTGTTTTATGAGGGATAGAACAAAGTTATGAGGCAAAATCTGTGATGTTCTGTGATATCAGGGACAGTGACAGGTATGCATTACTCCTCATTGAGGTAAATAAAAGTGACTTACTCCTGCTGCTGTTTGACAACTGCAAAACAACAGTCGCTGGTGTTCCAGTATAAGTGTTGTATAATGTATTGCTATTTGCTCTAAGTGCAAATTATGCGTTATGCTTGTGCATGTATGTGTGTGTGTGTGTGTGTGTGTGTTTGTGTGTTGCAGTGTAGGAGTAACAAGTTGGTTATAATTTTTCTTAACATTTTAGCACAAACATCATCAGTACTGCCATTACACTTTGTGTGTGTGTGTGTGTGTGTGTGTGTGTGTGTGTGTGTGTGTGTGTGTGTGTGTGTGTGCGCCAGTGGGTTGTAGTTGCAGTATATTAAAAAGTAACAAGATGGCCATATTTTTCACTTACCATGGGAAACATAGGCCTTACAGATGACAAGTGGCTATTCTGGTGGTTTGGCAAGAAGAGGATGTGTGAAAACAAATACTCTGGCATTTCACAGTGGTTTGTTTATTTATTTATTACCCTGTGGCACACTGACTGCACTGCCATTTCACAGTGGTTTGTTTGTTCATTGCATTGAGGCACACTGAGTAGCACTGTCATTTCACAGTGGTTTGCTCTAATTGAGTTCTTGGCTATGTTTGTATGTATGTGGAGTCAGCAGACCCTCCCTGTTTGTGTGTGCATCTATCCATGTGCTCTGCTAAACCCCAGCACCTGAGAAACAAGTAGTTTATATGGAATGCATTCATTTTCCCTGAAGCTGAATGTGAAGTTTGTGAGTGTGTGTGTGTGTGTGTGTGTGTGTGTGCATGCGCGCGCGCGTGTGTGTGTGTGTGTGTGTGTGTGTGTGTGTATGTCTGTGTAAAAAATATTACTGATTTTTAACTGTGCACATACATAATAATGTTGGATACATATGTATCTCTTCTAACGAGTGGTAAAATGTAACTAACGTAATTATATTTCAAAAGTAAGATATAAAATACATTGCATAATGTTTAGCCACTTAGAGCTTCTAGGAGTCTGGTGGCCCCCACATCCAGGATGGTATAATGGATTTTGACATGGACTTAGTGGTGGCCTCTCCCTCAGCCAGACCCATTCTAAAACCAGCCCTGCTGAGATGTGTGTACAGAAGGTTGTTGTAGGTTGTTTGGGAAGCAGTGGATTGTGTGGTCGTTTCTTCTTTAATTTTTCAGTACATTCAATTCTTAGAGGTGTTCATGGAAGGCCATTAAAGCTTGTGTTTGGGGTGGGGACAATGTGGTCATTGTTTCTTTCACTTTTCTCACAGACCTCAGAGGTGTACAAAGAAGGCTACTGTAGCTAGTGTACTATCTAGGAGCAACAAAGTAGAATACATTGCTGTAATCATTTTTTTTCACTTTCCTCACAATCATATGTCAGGCACATATACAGGTGGCTGCCTTTGGATGGTAGGGGTAAGGAGTAGGGAGGTACGCTATGTATATTCGTCGGCAGTCCCTTAAAATGCACTACATGACTATGGCCATTTGAACCTCTGCTTTCATCCCAATCTAACACCAGAGGGAAGCACAGGCAGTGACTGATTTTTTTTTTTTTTTTTTGGAGCGGGGCATATAGTATTCACAGAGAGGATTTGTGTATCTTCACAAAAATTGTCTTGTTAATTTATTGTGAACTACTGTTTTGTCAGCTTTGACAATTAAGCCTTAGGAAGAACTTATGTCTTCCCTGAAAGAAAAAAAAAAGACACAAATTCCTTTCTTACCCATGATATTTGGTCAGGCCACCATTGGATTAAAAATTTGTGAACATGCTCAAAAATGCATCACAGAGCATCTATAATCCTATGGCTTCTAGGGACCCTTGCTTTACCTGTCACAGACTCTCTAACTTCAACTCAGAAACATTCAATGCCCTCCTTTCTAAAGTTAATTGGAATTTTCTTAATATACTTCCTCTTGACAAAGCAGTACTACAGTTCAACTCAACCTTCCTCAGTATCTTAGACTCTCCTGCTCCCACCCGAACCATACGCATTAAAGCGAACACATCCCCTTTGCTATCAAAACCTACTCTCACCGTTATGAAAAGTAGTGACAAATTATGGAAAAAATGGTCACAAACCAAACTCCCTGCCGACTTGCAAAAATATAAAGAACTCAGAAACCTGACAAAAAAAACAAAGATAAAAAGGACTTCTACTCCAACCCATGAACTGCCCTAAAATCAAACTCAGAGAAATTCTGGAACTCCATTAACCAAATATTACATCCCGGTAATCCTAGTCCCCCAAATCATTGCCCTGATAAAACACCAAAAGAAATTGCCACAATGTTTAATTTCAACTTTATTGACTCTATATCTAAGCTTTTTAACCCTAACTTAAATTCAACTTTTACCTCCCACTGTCTCTACTACAAACCCATCAAGCACCTTCTCCCTCAAACCAGTACCTACTAGTTACATCAAGACTTTACTCTCTGACTTAAAACTTTGCTCTACATCTACCGACAGCATTGCTCCTATCTTTCTTCAACTAGCAGTGGAGTCTCTTACTCTACCAGTATCTACCTTAATTAGTCGCTCCATTTCAGAAGCAAAAGTCCCAACCATATGGAAACAATTCCACACTATTCTAATACACTAAGGAGGTAACGCCTCTGATATCTCTAACTTTCGAGCTATTGCTACTCTCTCTCCACTAAGGTTCTTGGGAAGTGTATACATAAACAGGTTATGCAATACTTAACACAGGGAAATCTTCTAACTCCCACTCAACAAGGCTTCAGACCCAATCATAGTACCACCTCAGCTCTTCTATCCTTTCTTAACACAGTCTCTCTAGCCAGGGATGACCATAAACTGATTTTTTGCCTATTCTTAGACCTGTCAAAAGCTTTTGACACAGTTTCTCACCCTCTTCTATTGAACAAACTGCACAATCTTAACTTCTCCTCCAAAACTGTTGCTTGGTTCTCCAGCTACATCTCTGACAGATCCCAATCAGTGAAATGGCAGTCTGTACTGTCCCCTCCTCTCCCAGTCAAAATGGAAGTTCCCCAAGGATCAATCCTAGACCCTTTACTTTTTAATATTTTCACTAATCAACTCTATACTTCCTGTCCTCAGTCATCACTTGTCCAAAATGCTGATGACTATACTGTTACTACAATTGCTAACTCTCCCTCTGCGCTCTACTCTGCTAACCAAACATCCTTTAACTCAGTCGAAACATGGCTCTCTGACAACCAGCTCATCCTCAACCCCCCAAAAAACTAAGCCGTTACTCTTCCTCCCAAAAAACTTTGAAAATATCAAACCCTCCTTCACCCTACTATCCCTTAACAACACTCCTATTCAAGTAGAACCTTGCACCAAACTACTAGGAATAATCATAGATGACCAACTAAAATTTGACATACATGTCAATAACTGTATCAGAAAGACTCACCACAAACTAGAACTGCTCTACAGAACAAAAAGTTCCTATCCTCCGAAGCGAAGGTTACTCTCTCCCATTCTTACCTTCTGCCCAGTCTAATGTACGGCTCTCAGATTCTTACAAATCTCAACTCGTCCCTCCTGACTAAATTCGAAACTACCTATAACAAGGTGGCTCGTTTTGCTGCTCAACAAACCTACACATCCCATCACTGCATCTCTTTAAAACTTCTAAACTGGTTAGAACTACCCCACCAACTTCTCCATCAGCTCCAAATCATTCACTCTATCCTATACCAACCTTCCTACTGTCCAACTCCATCTCCACTCATCTCTCACTACTCTCCCACCAGACAACTACGAAGTTCTAACCAAAATCTACTCCAGATCTACAAACTCAAAACCAAATTTGGATGTAACATCTATAGTTATCACCCTGCAATCGCCTGGAATAAACTTTCTCTAGATATTAGGACCCTCACCAACCCAAAACAATTCAAGGCTGCTACCAAGGACTACCTTATAAATCATTGATCATGCCACTGCGCAGAGTTGCCTTAACTTTCTTCCCCCTCTTAGCCCTCCATCCAATCCATCCTCTTAATAATTCTCACTCCGTCATTCTATCTCTCCTGAATTTTCCTTAACTTCTCCTTTCATTTAACTACCTAACAAATGCTAAAGAATTCCCCTTACAATTATTAACAAGTAGCTGTAATGACCTGATTCAACTTAACCTCATTACTTTTGTAACCTCTTTCCCTTCTCTTCCCATCTATTTACTGCTTCTTACTTTCTTTAGTTTCTGATATATGCCAGATCATGTGTACTGGATATATTGTACTTACTACATCATGCCTTGTAAATTATAACTGCTTAATAACTTTTATATAATGAATATTGGTTATCTGTTTGTAATTGTTTAGTGTAACATAATGGAGCTTTTCTCTCCAGGTCTCTGCTGAAAAAGGGCTTTCTGCTCAGAGAGACTAACCCGATCAACAAATGTAAAATAAATAAAATAAATAAATAATTGAGTTATTTCCCCAACTATTATTACTATGCTAGCTTGGTCAGGAGAAGTATATTGAAAGGATGCAAGGAAAACTAAACTAAAGTTGAACAGCAACACTGAATTTCTTTACATAATCATAATTTTCAAACCATCATTGGATGAAATGGTTGTGTAAAAGAAAAAAAAAGTTTAAAATGCACTCCAGAGCATATAGAAAGTCAGGGCTTCTTGAAAACGCTGAAGAATAAGATATGTGAAAAAATTAAGAAAAAATTAATGTGCATGTTATGGCGAACCCAAGATAAGGGGAAAACAAAGAACACAAATGTTCTCCAGGAAGGACTGACACAGACATACAACTGGTGTCAAAGCTTCCTCTTTTTTTTCTTCTTTCGGCTACTCTCGTTATGGGCCGCCACAGCGGATCATCTGTTTCCATTTTTTTTGTCCTCTGCATCTTGTTCTGTCACACCAATCACCTGCATGTCCTCTCTCACCACATCCATAAATCTTATCTTAGGCCTTCCTCTTTTCCTCTTACCTGGTAGCTCCATCCTTTTCCCAAATATACCCAGCATCCCTCCTAAGCGCATGTCCACATCAATGCAATCTCGCCTCTTTGGCTTTGTCTCCAAACCATCCAACCTGAGCTGACCCTCTAATATGCTGATTCCTAATCCTGTCCATTCTCGTCACACCCACTGCAAATCTTAACATCTTTAACTCTGCTATCGCCAGCTCTGACTCCTGCCTTTTTGTCAATGCCACCATCTCCAACCCATATGACATAGCTGATCTCACTACCCTCTTGTAGGCCTTCCCTTTTACTCTTACTGGTACCTGTCTGTCACAAATCACTCCTGACACTCTTCTCTACCTACTCCACCCTGCTTGTACTCTCTTCTTCACCTCCCTTCTACACTCACTATGTCAGAGCCATGGTCTAAAACTAAATTCAAGAAATGCATAATAGAATATTTTTGGAAGTCATCCATGCCTGCTAACTGTCATACTGACAACACACCCCTTAGAGTTGAGCCAGTAGTCAGGGACTTAGGGACACACATAGAGAGTAATCAATCTTTGACCATCACATCTTTACAGTAGTAAGGAAATCATGCTATGTTGCACGACCTATAAACAAAGGTATGGCATCTAGGTTCCAGGAAATCATTGTTGCACTGTATTCATCATTCATTACACCTATCATCGAGTAGAGTGCTCCCCTTGGTATCTACCTAACCAGGCATATCCAACACTAAAAGAGGTTCCTCACTAAAAGAATACAGGGTGTAAGTAACATGTCCTATGCAGACCGCCTCAAGTCCCTATCCCTGTATTCTGTCTTCTACAGGCTATTGAGGGGAGATTTATGTCTGGCATGCAGGGCATTGTCAGACCTCACTCTGATGGACCTCATGCATATCTGGAAAACAAACAGCACCAGAATTACCCATTCTAAAGACTTAAACCTTGCCTGTGATATAAATAGGATCTGCTGGAAAGACAGGTATGTATCTCAGAGACTACCCCAGCAATGGAACAGGCTTTCTATCTATGTGAAGCAGAGTTCCTTCCTAACCCAACTGAAATGCAGTTTAGACAACTGGATAGGGAATAAGAAATTCATCCCTGATTTGGACACCGGTAAACTGTAAATGTTTCATCTCCCAGGTCTATACTTGTAAATGTTTCATCTCCCAAGCCCCTTCTTACACTTATCAAGGGTACCAGTACTTGTCAGAGATTTGACATGCATGGCTAGGCTTAAAAAAGCCCTTTTGATTGTTAGCCTAGTAAACACCAATGAACCTAGGAGCACTCGAGGAGGAGGTGTGTGCGTGTGTGTGTGTGTGTGTGTGTGTGTTTGTGTGTGTGTGTGTGTGTGTGTGTGTGTGTGTGTGTGTGTGTGTGTGTGTGTGTGTGTGTGTGTGTGTCTTTAAGGGGGGGGTGAAACTGTACGTTTCACTTAAGTCAAACTCTGTACTTAGAGTTCACTTAAGTCAAACTCTGTACCTAGAGTTGTGACAGTGTATCATTGTTGCACCTAAATGCCAATAATTGTGAATGGCCCTCTGAGATGGGCCAACACAGTGTGGTACACAGGCCTGTCCTTATGTAAGTGCATTGTAGCTATGGGTCTGTCTGTGCATACTACTCATAAAACTCTGCAGCATGAATTAAAAAACATTGCTTAGGAGGGGTAGCAGTGACAGGGTAATACTTAGACTGAAGTGTCCAGGGGCCCCCAACTAGACATTTGCTCGGGGCCCTCAAAATGCTAACACCAGCCCTTCATAGTCATAATGCATTAAGTAGTACACAGAGTCACAAAATCAGCTGGTTCTGTGGCACATAGGTTCTGAATCTGACTGTGCTGTAATTGACCAAGATTCAGTTAGCAGCCTGAGTGCTGTAGGTGTTGGCTGGGTGGGGGTGAGTGGTGGAAAGTAGCTGGAGTGAAGGTCCTGGCAATGTCCCATCACAGCAGCACCACCTAGGGGGAAGTCTCAGAATTGTAGCACTCATACTGGGGATTATAGGTAGTGCAAGCCTGCTAAAGGCTACCTGACAGTGTTCTAGACCTGGGCATCAGTAGTTAGAAGGGGCAAATGGACCAATTGTAGATAAGGACTTAATGTTTGTAAGGGTGTTTATTGATGGGGACCAGAAACAATTATATAAAAACTCACAAAGTGCAAACTTGCAATATGTCTTTCTTCACTTAACTACTATCATTCATACAGTGGCACGCCTAGTCATTACAAGCATGTATGTACCTGTTGTGCATGTGTAGAAGTTGCAGATACATCAATTCTACCTTTTTATATTTTAAGCTAAGAACCTGAACAACATAATCATTAATAGTAGGACAGTAGCTGATGTCATGCATTTCATCTTAGTTATTTAACGACACTAGTTAACAAGGATGCAATCACTCTGTTTGTAACAGTCTTACACTAGGTACCTTATTCAGGAATGTCATTGTATTTTTTGAAATACTAGTGTCTGTGTGCGTGTGTTTATGTGTGTGTGTGTGTGTGTGTGTGTGTGTGTGTGTGTGTGTGTGTGTGTGTGTGTGTGTGTGTGTGTGAGGGAACACAAACATAACAAATGGCACTAACTGGCATTATTAATAATGTAGTAAGAGTAATGGTGAAACAAACTGCATAAACAGGAGAGTTTGTCAAGTTGCATACTTCCACATGGCTGAGAGACCATGGTGTTAGTACATATAAGATGTAAGTAAAAGGGATATGAGTGCTGGGGAGGGGGTGCAGCCCTCTTCAAAAATACTTAACTTAATGTATTTTAGTGTGTTTTGGTGTTTTAGGATTTGCTGGCACTTTATTGTGGTCTTTTTATTATTTCAGTCACTTTATGTAGTGAAAGTGTGACAGCTTTTCGTTTTACACAGCTTTTACTGGTTTGAACACAGTGCCCTGACATACAACAGTTTTGCTGTTCATTCAGTGCTAATAATCTCACACACCCACACACATATGCACATATTATAACAACTAACAACTATAAAACAAATTATTAGTTATCTAATTTTCTATGAATAGTAAAGTTGTCCAGATGATCAGTACTGGCCATTTCCAGGCTGCCTAGAAGCCATGAGGCCCTCTGTATTTGAAACTAGACCTCAAAATTCAAGTTCCTTCAATCAAATTTTGATGTTGTTCTCTGTGAACATACATATATGTGTTTGTGTGTGTGTGTGTGTGTGTCTCTCTCTCTCTGTATATATATATATATATATATATATATATATATATATATATATATATATATATATATATATTTATAGTGTGTGTGTGTGTGAATAAGGTATTCTTCAATGTTTCATTTCCTGGTATAAAATGCACCTTGTAAATTATATCTTACTGTGTTGCCTCATCCTCACTGGCCTGGATCATGACAGAAAACAGTTTTCAGATCAATCTATTTATAAAGTTAACAAAATACCTCTCACCCTGTTGGGTATTGTTACAGTGTACTATGGGACTGAAGTACACATAGTACTCAGTACTAAAATAAACAAAACATGATATCATTTCACAGATAACAAATCATGACATAGTTTCACAGATCACTAACAAATATTCTGCTGCTGCTCCTCTCCCAACATGGCATCACACCTTAGAATGGTTAAATGTAGCACGGCAAAATGGACAAATAAATTGTTACTCCTGCACTGACTGATGCACAAGAGTTCTTATATAATGCCTGACAGTTCCAGCTCAGTGAGAATGATGGTAGAGTACCCTTTTTATTAATTTTTATAAGAACCTCAGCAGTTTCAGTTCAACCTCGGCAACATTAAAGAATCTGGCAAATACCATAATTGGCTTCTCATTTTCTCACTGTTTGACAAATGACCCACAAGTAATCATATCAGACCTTACACTTTACTTGCACAGTTTCCTTATCTCTTTTGGCAACACATAAGAAATGTAACCATTCCTAGAATTTTATTGTTATCTGTAACATAATTACCAAATTAATATTCTTAGCCTACATCCTTAAACAAATAGATTCAACTGATCCACTAAATTTAGAAGCAGAAAAGCATTTGTCAGTCTTAGGAGTTTCTTTACATGATATGAATGCATTTAGTGCTGCTAAAACAGCTATGCTAATGATCTGTTGTTTTATAAACAGCTGCTCCTCCAATAGCATACTCATCCCTACCCTTCAGTACAGGCTGTTTCCTACAGACATCGCTTTCTCAGACAAAGAATGTCTTCTCCAGACAGGTTGTATTTATTTACTGATTTATTTTTTAACATTTGATTACCAGGAAATTCTTCCTAGCCAATAGTATGATTGGGTGAGAGCTCATTTTCAGAGGAAGTCAGGGAGAAAAGCTCCAAAGTATTAAAACATTTTAAGAACAATAATTTTACAGTCTTCAAAAATAGTACAAAACTATCTACAATTTAAGTAATTATACCAAATTAGACATAATATGAAAACATTGGTTAAGAATAACTACAACTAATACAATATGAAGATAATTCCACTCTCATTTGCACATCTGACAGGCCCCGGGATTCATGAAGCTCGGCGCAAGTCTGGCGTTAGGCTTGCGCCGACCGAGCGGCGTGTAGATGGCGCAGTAGCGCCAAATGCATATTAATAAAGGCGCGCTGCCGCCACAGCCACATGCATAGGAAAGAGCGCGAGTGCAAAGGGCGTGTCAAAGTGCCGCACGGAGGCCTGGAAATGTCAGCTGTCGATATGCAACTTAAAATGCTTGCATATAACAATTTGCCTGCAATAGTAATCACATCTGTCAGTGTCCGTGGAAACTGAAACATATGTAAAGCATGCAAGACAGTTCCTGCGAACACAAAATTAAGAAGCAAGCACAAATGCACGGTAGGAAATAACGAGTCCCCATCCCTCGAACAAATGACATTGAAAACCATGTGCCCATATTCCAGCGCAGTGTAGATAGTTATACCAAGTGGAAGTGAAACGCATCATGTTAGTGCGTCGCCAATAGCTATGTCCAGCCCAATGGTCAGGGTCACCAACTGTCCCACATTGTGAGGGAGAGTACACAACTGGGCAGATGTGTCCATAACAAAACCATAATAAATGTAAATATCTAGCGACCGTATGACAGAATTATATCCCAAAACGCATGCAATAGTCACATACAATAGGTATGTCCGTATGTAACATACCACATGTGACAAGAAATAGAATAAGCAAGAAAACGAAACAGAAGGAGCATATAAACTGCTATAACAATAAGCTAACATGTAGGCAGAAAGGAAAAGTATTATCCATAGTGTTGACTGTGGGTATGTGTTGTCCAGTACAATCGGATATGTGTCCGGAATATATCCCATCCTGGACATATGAAAAGGTGGCACCCTACCAATGATTAGAGCAGTCTGCCAAAATCCGCACATATGCGGTCCAAGCCGTACTTGTCAGGATGTGTCACAGTTGAACGGGTATTACCTGGGTGTACCAACCATGTCATGAAAGTTAAGTATGGGCATGTAGCTATGTGCGTGATGTACAGCATGTGGAAGGTGAAACATGCCAGGGTAGTCCACACAACCATACAGGTACCTGACATATGTAGTGTATGCAATGTGTTACCTTGACCGTGTCATGGGCCATCAACCAAAGCAGTGATGGATGGAGTGTAAGGAATATGTGTATGGGGAGGATGGGTAATGGTATAATCCTCAAAGGCGAGACTGTGTTGTATGCAGAATAGGTGAACTGGAGGTGTATGAGAGAGCAGCAGGTGAATCAGAAAGAAACACAAAGAACAAGTATACACATCTGCAATACAATCTGACAGGCCATATTGTAGAACACAATCACACAAACATATGAATATTAAAATGTGCGATACAAATGTACAGAAACGTCACCTGCACATACCCACAGAATGGTCCTGATGGAACCGGCCCATTCATATGCAACACACCTGGATGCATAATTGAATACCCATCATCCCCTCCACAGCACACAACCCGCCCCCATACCTGAACGCCAGCCAAATCCAGCCATACTCGGCCTACTAGCTTGGCGCAGCCACATCTACAAATAGTGACCACTACTCATATGTAGTAGGCAGTGTCACCCTAGGCAGTTTCAGGATTGCAAACTATGTATCCCTTGCTTGTAAAACCCCCAACACATTTTCGTAAAGCCAAAAGAATGGTCGGTATTGGTCTTGTTAACTTTTTGGATATCCCTCATGGGATAAGTAACTTGTGTAAACATCAGAATGGGTATCAAGACACAATGTCCAGTCCTGTAGACATCTGGACACAAGTTGAATGTGCAGTAGTGGTGCACGAGACTGTCCAGCCCTAGATGGTCATGCAGAACCTAGTACCCAGGATCAAACACCTGCCCATGACGCACATGTCCCCACATGAATAATCGAGAGAATATATTGTACACATTGGCATAGTGGCACTTGGAAATAGGGTGATGAAGGCACTGACATAAACAGGGTACCCCCTGATCCACTGTGTGAGGGACTGTCACTGTTTGGGTAGGTGCGTCCTGACCAACAATGATACAATGCCAAATGTCCTGTGATTGTAGGAAATAACTATGTACCATACTGCATGTAACAGTTGCCTAAAGCAGTCATGTCAGGATAGAAAATACGTAATCGGTACAAGAAACAGACTAACAACTAAAGTGGTAACGGTATAGGCTCTCAGCTAGGAAAATAATGAATGTTCTAAACCTGCATTGACCGTGGGTATGTGTTGGCCTAAACAATCTGGTGTCCCCAGAATATATCCCATCCTGTACATATGACAATGTGGCAACCCAACCAATGGTCAGAGCATTCGCACAATAACTGGCCAGCCTCTTAATCACTCACAAAGCCAGTGACCTTTGGAGGAAAGGTGTTGAATGAGAATGACTAATGACAACAATTAAGAGTAATAGATGCATTTAACTGCATAAAATAAGTAGTAATATGAATCTGTCAACACGTTCCAAGTTAATAGTACTAATATTGTAGAAGTGTCCGTGATTGTCCCTGATTTGTTTTAGCCTTGTCCCTGTCACTGTAGAAATTAGTCCCCGAGTATCACAGAGGTCCGTACACATATGTACACCAACCAACTGTCACATTTGTTGACAGGATTATTGCATACATGTAGTGAATTTATAACTGATGTCCAGAATAATATTCATCGTATATATGAATGAATGAAATAGTCAAATGTGAATATATATATAAGAATGAACGACGAAAGCAAACATAAGGGTTGTGAAGGGAATCTAGAGCAAGTAAGGTATTATAAAGTGCTCGCAGCATATGTCAGATAAAGCTGCACAAGAGTGAGTAGAGCACCGCTATTCACACCATAGGCAGGGTTATACCAGTGGCCATAACATTGTTGAAGTGCTACGTCAACATTATACACAGACGGAATGTAGTTCATGTTGTGACCACCTACACTTGTAACCCGCAAATCGTTCGTAATCCATAACACCAGGAAAGGCACGTATGTGCAAATATGAATGGAGGGAGACCCTGTGAATACACGAGGCGGTACAAAATGTGTGTAGGGCCCCAACGCTCTGGAGAGGGCAATGTGTAAAGGTGTGTCATGGCTGTGATATCAGGTGAATAATGGCTGTTATGTGGGGAAACTCAACACGGGTGTGCTGGAGAAACTATGGCTATGTGATTATGGACACAGGAGTGCTAGGGTATGTTGTGCCGGTTGCAATGGAGCGGCCCGTGGAGGTCAGCTAGTATGTAGGTGCGATTCCCAGATAGAGCGTCATCTGCGTGGAGACATGCGTGAATGGGCATACCATCGGAGGAGGTTGTGCATCAGGGCTGGCAGCCCGGCAAGTAAAACCTATCTGCCAACCATGAGCGGAACGGAGTTCTGCTGTGACAACCCCAATCCAGGAAAAGCAGAAAGACACAACTACATGCAGACATCAATATGTTGATGTACAATCTCTGTAACACAAGCACTCATTCTATTAACATTAATAATATGAATGTGCACAGAAACAAACACAGTAGCAGGAATAATAGGCTGCGCATACAAGTAATAGGTCGAATGACACTGTATCACATCACACTTATCAGCGGTACCCCAGACATGAAAAATTTGCGACATCTGTCCACTGTATAACGTGCAGTATACTGATCACAAGTTCACTGGAGTGAAGTGTCGGTGTCATAATGACTAAGGCAATAGTATGCTGTTGAAGCAGAGATAAAACCCAATATGCATGTGTAAGTGTCTATGTCCGGGAAATGTATTGGTTAACGGACACACAGATGTATATATAGATAAAAATATATATACATATAGATATATATATATATTTATATACACACATATATATATATATATATATATATATATATATATATATATATATATATATACATATATATATATAGACACAAAGATAAATACATATATATATAGATAGATAGATATATATACACATACAACAGGTATTGTTATATACACATACACACAAAACAAATATATATGTCATTGTAGATATACACATGTACATAACTAGGTTACTTTACAGCAATTAGGGGTAACATATGTTCAGAACGGGCATATGTTACTGGGAGGTCCAATAAATAAACGTTTTATCTCCCACACTGCCCAGCTAGGCCGGTCAGACATACAGACACGCAATAAAGATAAATACACCGCTGCATTCCAAACCACCAGCAGGAAAGTACCAGTGGGAGAGATCTGCAAGGTCTACACTTTAAACACGGATAACGGGGTCCCTTGCGGGACACCAAAAATTCACTATACAGGCAACCTGTAGTGATTGACGCAAGCAGGATGTAGCTGTACACGGAACAGTAGGTTGTGCAAGTGTAATAACACATGGGTTGACAAAACGTATGACATGTGTCCCGAGACGGGGAGACTGGGCAATGTGTAGGGGTGTGCTCATACCCCAGCTGCGCTCACAGTAAATATTTGTCATGAGTGCTGTAGAGGGATGCCAGGTAGGTGAACCATGGGTATGCAGTAATGGGCTTAAGTGTGCAGTTGCTGGTTGGCAGAGATGTAGTAGGCCCACCCAGTGGAAGTCATTAATATTCCTATGTGGGCATAGCAGACGCCTATACCTCCCATACCTGAAGAGCACATCTACCGGATAGTCTGTAAACCATCGGGGGAATACACAGGGACAATATCAGTGCTGTGTACCCGATTAGCATGGACGTCCATAGTTATGAATCAGAATGTAACAAAGTCCAACTAAACACTTCCAGAACTAGTGATATTAGGTGGACAGGTGGCGGAATACAGGTAATGACAAATGACAACATTTATGAGTCATAAACAGCATGTACCTCGACAAACGTGAATGAATACATATGCTCTGTGACTGTCAATGTGTCTGGTTAATAGAACCAATCGTCTAAATGTGTCCAACAGGGTGTTATGCAGTGCTCCTGATACAGTGTTCATTCTCCCCCATTGGTATGTGAGGTCTGCTAGTGACAGAAAGTGCATAATTTGCTGACCACCTTAGGTAGATGATAGCATAATAGATGAGGTTTACCACCCATACACCTTTGAGGGACACACCCGTCTGGGCAGTTGTGTCCTGCAAAATGAATGTTATGGCACATGGCCTGTGAGTTCGGGAAAGGAGGCCATATATTGTGTGTAGTGGTGTCAGAAATTAATTTGCTGTATCAGAAACAGCTACATGTAATAGGAAACAATATTAGCAATTATAATGCTACAAGAATAACCTTAATGTATGCAAACTGTTGAAGTAGTCAGTTTACTACTGGCTGTGGGTATGTGTTGCCTTGACACATGTGATAGCTCTACATATAGGACCTATAGGGCCGCCACCATTTTGAATGGCCAAAGTGGGACCTGCTCTGTAGAAATGTCAGACGTACCAGGGCAAAACATACCTACAGCCATGCATAGTACAGAAATATACATATCAGCACAAATCAAAGCGTAGTCTAGCAGCAGTCAAGTTGCTTATGCTACTTCATATAACATATCGACATGTCAGGTATACAAGACCTGTAACAAGCAACTATTACAGACACGTAGAATATGAGAATGTCCCCTAATCAGGACAGTTGCAATGGCTAGAGTATTGTCACATGACATATGCCTAATGAGGGACTGTCCCATGCAAAGTGGGAAAGGTGTTACTCCTACAGTCTCCCGTTGTGCAATCTGAAAGGTGGAAAATGTACAGTAGGTATGCGGTAGCATGACCCAGCGGACAGCTGCATTAACAAAATAACATTCACATGTCAGCATTGCAGAGTATCGGTTTCCATGTATCAGGTAGATGGAAGCAGATCGTATGAGGAACACGCATATAATATGATTATGTCACTGGACAGGCCGCCGAGTCCGTATAGTCGAACGCCTGCCGTCGCCAAATGGTTAGACATACCCGATACTGTAGTCATGTTATCCGATGTAATACGCATCACAAGGGATCGCACACACCCAGCGTGAGTGACAAATGTAAGCACAAATGTTGGTGAGCGAGCGGGTGTAAGCGTGTTTGTCTACCAGTATGCCAGTAGTGCACTGTCAAAGAAATGTGGAGTCTAAACGGGTATAAGGTGCTGTAACCAGAGGTCAGCAGTGCTTAACACTGTGCAAACCCACGCACAACTGCTCCCACCTGCTGGAATGTGCCTTACCCACTCTGTATCCAAAGGCGTCATTCTGTCCGCAAACAAAGAACCGTCCTATTCACGTGTTGGTAGCAGTACCCTGCGCACATAGCTCATGTGAATTAACAATACACCATAGCATATGCACAGACAATAGACCACATACACACCATACAGTACAGTCATCCAACAGTATAGAAATGTACTGGCAGATATGTCCGGACCACTGGTGTTTGCAGGCCTGGCCCTCCTGTGTTTCAGTGTGTGAGCATGCCCAATATGACTGTTACGCATGTTGCCGACCAACATTACCATCATACCGTCATGTGTGTGAGCATGCCAAGTATGGTCCAACTGCATCGCATGTGTCACATGTCCAGATAGTCAGTACTGTGTTGCCGACCCCTCCATTCTATACAGACAGGTGTCATGCTGTGTCTGCAGGGTAGCTAATGGTCATGTGGCATTGACAGTTGCTACATTTCTGCATAGCGTGGGGGGACATCCAACCACATCCAGAGTCCTACACAGCACCGGGGGTGGCGCACATGACTCTCACATGTGTACGTTGGACGGGGGGCACAGCTGACAGTTGTACACATCTGCCACTACTGTACTGGCATGCCAGGTACTCCATGTCAGTGTGTGGACCTACCTAAATTGCTGGTTGGAGGGATACCAGTGTATGCCAGATCCCAGCTTTAAATGCCAGCATAGTGGTGTTGGACGTCCTAGCTTTCACAACCTACATCAAACTGCCTGGCCTGCTGTAGTCTGTGTGTATCTCTGGGGATTGGGGTCATTCATTAGGCATATCCATAGGCCAATGTATATCATTTGTCTGTATTGGTCCACACCTGTCTAGCTGCATGGAACGTGTGTGGGCTGTATGGACACACATGATGTTCAGCCCATAATCTGCAGTGGGTTAGGACACCCTGTGTACTACTGGCTGCCATTGTGACCCCCGTATGTGCTACAGATGTCATGGTGCCACTATGGACGTGTACTGTCTGCTGCCCTAACATTCGGCCACCATAGTCTCTTCTATGCTCACATACATACCATAGCAATGGGTAAATACACATTCTAATGCAACTGCCAATTGTTAGGTCGATAGACGTACCCTGGGGGTGTTCTGGACCTGAGGACGGTGCTGGAGGGCTGCCTATGTCAGATGCACACAGTGCACCTCCTATACATGGCCGAGCACAGGTAGTGTCATGTTTGGCATCCATTGTACTGTGTGCGGGTCAGAGAGGGTGAAATCCCTGGTACTTACTGTGTCAGTGCATATGCCTTGTGTTGCCTCTTTGCCAAGGGCAAGTCATACTGTGCACAGCCCTGTTGCCGACTGGGCCCTACTCAGGTAGTTCCTTCGCCAAGTCACACTGTGCCGGTACAGGCCTTGGCAGTGGTGTTAAGCCATGTGGCCCTGCCCCATGCTGTTCCTGCTGCAACTGTTACTCCAGGATCAGATTGTGTAGCATAGCAAATACCATAACAATTTGTGTGCATGTAGCTAGTGAATACTACAGGGCTCCACCGGATGTGTCCAGATACCAGAACCATGACCTGAGCATCCCAAACACATGCTCAATTATATGTCTTGCCTGTGCATCTGCCTCATTATGGTGTGAGTGTTCAGGTGTGTGTGCATTGCTGATGGGTGTCATCAGCCACGACACCAGTGGTTACCCAGCATCCCCCACTAGAAGACTGTAGGGGATGTCCATATTGGCAAAGGTGTGGTACAGCTGTGTCAGAATCCATATATTGAAATCATCATAGCTTCCAGGGCAGACAGCACACACATTCAATCTAATGCCCTGGCCATTGTATATGGCCTAGCTGTTGGAGGGTATGCCCCTGCAGTGAATGTAGGCCCTACCCCACTCACCGGGTGTTGCTTTGATGTGTACGTGTGTGCAGGCTATAGCACCCAGTACCCCAGGGTAGTCAGCCATGTGGTTGAAGAGATGCATATTGCTGGTCTACTAATCACGTGTGTTGAGGACATGTATGTGCTCACTAGCATGTGTTGACATGGCGTCTGTGAACTGGTGCAATACTCTGGATGCAGATGCCTGTGAGATCCCCATGATATCCCCAGTTGTGCTATGTTAAGGCAGGAGCACTCCCGAGGCACAGGTGTGCAATGTCCGTACAGTATGCCTGACCCCCCTCCCATGCTGTCAACTATATTCGAGCCCTGCACCCGGCTATCTACACACATACACTTCAGGGATCTGCATCACACCCTGGGGATAAATGGGATACACTATTGTCAACCTCATCTGCATAGTATAGTCTTCTAATGAATAGTTATATGACTCATACCGAACCTCCAAATTAATAACCACTGCTAAGTGTCGCTCAGTTCCATACACAACTGGTAACAGGTGCCTTACTATCACTGTATTCGATGTCCCATGGTCTTCCCAGCAACAAAATAACTGGTGTCTACACGACTACAACCCAGGACCCTGCACACAACAGACGATGTGCATTACCACTACGCCATGGCAGATATACATACATCTGAGGTTATCACGTACAGATCATCCAGCACAAACATTCAATAGTGCTGATGTCCCCAGACATATATGTATATATCTATGTCTATCTCTCTATATCTACATATATCATATATATTATATGTATACATATATACACACACACACACACATATATATATATATATATATATATATATATATATATATATACATACATACACACATATACACACATATGTAGATATTGCATTTATATCACAACAGCGGACCACATGACAGCAAAGCATTAGACAGGAATGAAAAGGAAACTACATGTGCCACCTGCATCATGTAGTGTTGTTACTATCAAGGCATGTGTGTTTTGTTGCGTCACATGGGCCAGAGTAGGGCTGCTGACATTTACTCACCAGACCTATTGGCGAATGTATGTGTTGACAACCCAGTGTCTTGGCAGATTATGCGGGCTGTGGACATTATATAGGACAGCAACAAAACACACTGAACACATCCTGCAGCTAGCCACCCACAGATACCAACACATAGGGTATAGCTGCCAAACACACACACCTGCCATGCCTTGGAATCGAGCACCTATCTGTCTATTCCATCACACTACAGCATTACGCAGTAACAGAACACACTACCGAGATTTCAGCATCACAGCACTCCCAGAGGCATATTTCTAGGTGGGTGACATCATCAGCAAAGGCAAAGATGCTGATAGGGAGTGTACGGAGAGTGAGCTGTCTAAAAACATTATTCTGTCCCCAGGCAGCTGGTAACACACATGGCAGAGTTGGGATTAGAACATAGAACTGACTACCTGACTACCTTATCACACTACAGCATTACACAGTTACAGAACGTGCTACCGAGTTTATTGGATCACAACACTCCCAGAGGCAGACTTCTAGGTGGGTGACATCATCAGTAAAGGCAAAGATGCCGATTGGGAGTGTACGGAGAGTGAGCCGTCTAAAAACATTATTCTGTCTCCAGGTAGCTGGGAACACACACACACACGGCAGGGCTGGGATTAGAACATAGAACTTACTACCTTATCATACTACAGCATTACGCAGTTACAGAACGTGCTACCGAGTTTACTGGATCACAACACTCCTAGAGGCAGACTTCTAGGTGGGTGACATCATCAGTAAAGGCAAAGACGCCGATAGGGAGTGTACAGAGAGTGAGCTGTCTAAAAACATTATTCTGTCCCCAGGCAGCTGGAAACACACACACACACATGGCAGGGCTGGGATTAGAACATAGAACTTACTACCTGACTACCTTATCTCACTACAGCATTACGCAGTTACAGAACGCGCTACCGAGTTTACTGGATCACAACACTCCCAGAGGCAGACTTCTAGGTCGGTGACATCATCAGTAAAGGCAAAGATGCCGACAGAGTGAGCCGTCTAAAAACATTATTCTGTCCCCAGGCAGCTGGAAACACACACACACACACACACACACACACACACACACACACACACACACACACGCGGCAGGGCTGGGATTAGAACATAGAACTGACTACCTGACTATCTTATCACACTACAGCATTACGCCGTTACAGAACTCGCTACCGAGATTACTGGATCACAGCACTCTCAGAGGCACACTTCCAGGTGGGTGACATCATCAGCAAAGGCAAAGACACCGATAGAGATTGTATGGAGTGTGATCAGTCTTAAAGCATAACAGTGTCCCAAGGCAGACAGAGATGAACACATGGCAGTGGTGTGAGCAGGACAACTGGCTATCTACGGAGCAGTAGTACAACACTACATAGATACGAGATGCGCCACAGACAGTACACCTTTCAAGACAGTCAATATGACCATCTAGGAATGCAGACATCGACATGGATGCGGCAGTTATGGTGTAAATACCTGTGAACCACTGTGTTAAATTTAGGAATCCATCCTGAAGTGGGGTATGGCCATCTGATGCTTGGATGACCACTATCACTATACAGGATAACAATAGCCATGGCCATACACAGGGGCACACAACTGATACATGGTGTTACTGGGCATGCTCACACACATGCTCACACACTTAGTAGCAAAGGGCTGTCTTGTATGCACACAGATTCTAAACAGGGAAGGGCACAGTGTGTCGATAGTCATCATTGTTAGCATGAATGCTGTACGACATATGTCTGACACCGGTCATGTACACAACGTCTGCTGCTGTCCATCACCTTAGCTGTACCAATCCAAACCTGGCACACTGGTGTTGTCCTGGCAGGAGTGTGTACTTCGCACATGTAGTACCATACATAGACGAAGAACCTGAGACCAGGTAAACACCCTGACACCTACAGGATAACTGCATTGTATGTGTATGCCAAATAGTGCTAGATGTGTAGCGTTCATAATAATAGCTGCCAATCTAGATCCAACAATGGGGAATACTGACATCTGTGCAGTGAGGAACACCTGGCATAAGGCTCAGTCATGCACAATAGCACTACCACAGTATACCTCAGATACAGACATGTGTGCCATAAGACCGTTACGGACCACTGCAGGTGTTAGTGTCCCCATGTATATGAAGGCCACTCACATGTACTGACCAGTGCACTCTCAAAAGCCATCACACATATATCAGGTGCAGATCACAGTGGTAAATGCTGCACTGTAGTATGCAGCCCTCACACATCACCATGTCCTTGGACCAGCGACACACATCCATTACATTAGTACAACACCATGTTACTCATGACCAGTGTACTGTACTTAGCTGTACAGCAACTGTGCAGACTACCCATGTACTGACAGGGTTCCATCATGTGTTATGCAATGCGGTGATACCACTAATCATAACCAGGTCAGCTGTGCACATAACAGGGGCCCTGGGTCTTATACAGCTGCAACAGATAATTGTTGCTGTACACCATGCATCACACCCATGTTTGGATGTGACATACATGTAACCACTGTGGATATGTACATGTCCCCCCCCCACACACACACACACACATACACGCACACACACACACACACACACACACACACACACACACAAAACACATATGTACATAGCATAGCTAATGCTGTCCTTCATGCAGACACGTGGCTACAGTGATTGCACGCATGCACATGGAAGGTAGGTCCATGGCTGTTCAATGCTAACAGTACATAAGGTAGCAATGTTGACTGAGTTAACATTCCCTTTGTACTGGTTACCCGTGACAACTATCATAGCATACAACAGTCCATGTGTCATGTATGTCACATGTCCACCAATTGCAATGCATACAAACACGGCTACATGACAGGAATGTAGGACCTATACACATGTACATGTAGTGGTGTGAATTCAGCTGCAATGATGAGCAGTAGCTGATGCTTGCAGTTTATCTGTGTCTGACTACAACGTGCAGTTGCAATGCAGTCCCATCATTGACACCTGTATATGGTGAAATACTGACATAACGGTAAGATGTACATCAGGTATGGATGGATGTGTGTACATAAAGTGGTGGGCCACCTCTGCAGGTGGATGTTTGCTGGAGACAGCTCACAGGTGTGTCACATGCCATCCTACCAAAACATGTGCAAACAGTAGGCTATGTTTCCGGTAATTGAAGGTGTACATATACAACCTACAAAGCGGTCAGGGTGTCACTGACTATAAAGCAGTTGACACCTGTAACACTTAAGTCCTCTCGTGTTCATGTAGCAGCACACTTGCCGAAGGTAGCGTCGGTAAACATTGTAATGCGGGCAATCCTGCTGCATGTCTGTCAGACATATCAGAAGATAGCCGGTGTTTGTTTCACAGTACTGCCATGTGTGTTTGCCTGTGTGACCATATATGCCATGTATGGTGAGGAATACATCCCAATTGTTACCCACCCCTGTACACTGTTGTAGAGATCTGTACGTACTGCAGTGTAGACAGCAAGACATAGGCAGGGGTGGTGTGTGCATCACACTCGTCAGCTATTTGTATGTGCATGACATGTGGACTCCAGTGTGTGTATGTGTATGTATGTATGGCTGTCTGGTGCATGGAGTGAGGATGTATGCTACCATTGAGAACTGATAGGGCCCCAACCCCTCAAGGTGATGCAATCTACTACCCAGTTGATGTTGTCAGTCTTACACATTACTGACTACCTGTACATGTTCATTCTCTGTGTCACGTCATGTGGGTGCACCGTACTGTAATGGTGATTAGCACAGAGGCAGGGGTCCTCACCTCAACACTATCCAGTGTGTGTTACAGTGTCATTGACCCCGTGAGTGTGGGTGTGTTACTGTGTGTGTCTGTGTATGTCTGTGTGTGTTCACATACTGTAATATGACAGTGTTTTACTGCTACACAGTGAGTCCCCATGCTGTCAACTGGCCCCCACCCTTGACATCAGCTAGACCGCTGTGCAAACCCCCACACCATGTAGCTGTACCTGTGAAGTCACCTGGTATGAATGTCCCATCTCTAGCCACCGTAGCCTAGTACACAGCTCACATGCTCCTGGATCGGTAGATGTGTAGAGATGTATGGAATGTCAGCCTTACTAACAGTGAGGTAGAGGCTACGTATAGCATGCTGGTATTGCCATCCATGCCTGTGAGTACTCCACATGTACACATCTGTAACTGGAAACACTGGTGCTTAATGGCACATGCATTTAGACCTTATGGAGGGAAGCAGGGCATCCTTACCAACATGCTGTTACTGTTGTTACCAAGACACATACTGTGAACATAAAACAATGCATTCCAACTGCAAACACTGTCACGTACTGGCACATGCAATGAGACCTTAAGGAGGGAAGCAGGGCATCATTACCAACATGCTGTGACTGTCAGCAAGACACATACTGTGAACATAAAATAATGCAGTCTAATCCTGTACTACATGGTATGTCTGCTGCATGCCAACAGTACACAACAACTGTAATATACAACTATCTCACTAATCTGTTCACCCTGTGCATCAGACCATATGAGCATGTCCTTGCATCGATGGTGTGGATGACAGGGATGCGGCACAGGCATCATCATATGCACAGGGTGATAATGTTTGCCAGGGGCCTAGGCTGCACCAGTGGATGACATCATGTGTGTGGGTTAGGGCCTGTGATCCACTTGGGCATGTGTGGTTATTATGCATGAGGGTGTCGGTGCCCTATAGATGTTTCTGGTGTGTGTGTGTATGTGTGCACACAGTTCTGCCATGTATCCGGTCTACACAGGGGTATTGTTGACAGCTCCAGATTGTACAGATCAGGTTGTACAGCTCACTGTGTCCGTCCACAGCCACGTGACCTGTGCCTGCCAAGGGTTGCACGGGCACTACCAGACAGAGGTACAGAATGGGTACTGTCCGATGACACATGTCCACTGGAACTGTGTCCCCACTGGGACCATCCAGGGCCACATCCATGTGGCCTGCTGTGTCCTGGTGTGGACAGCGCAGCAGCAGCAGCTGCACTGCTGCTGCTACTGGCACTATGGGAGCGGGCATGTGAGGTGGCTCGTTCGCGTAGACCTGCACCAGGTGGTGTAGCTGGCCTACGTCCACGTGGCCTATGCCTCACTCCTACCAGATGTTCCAGCACAGACAGCTCACGTTCACGGATTGCCATGCCACGGTCAAGGATTCCAACCATGTCACCCAATCGCCTGTCCAAAACGTCAGCAATCTGCTGTTGAGCATTTGCCAATGCCTGGATGTTTTCATTCAAAGAATGGATAACAGCCCTCTGAAGCCTCTGCTCTTCTCTGTTCAGCCATTCAGCACATGCCTGTGCTGCCATTACAGTCTGAATCATGTGTCTGGTGAC
Organism: Protopterus annectens; assembly: GCF_019279795.1. Classification (NCBI taxonomy): domain Eukaryota; kingdom Metazoa; phylum Chordata; order Ceratodontiformes; family Protopteridae; genus Protopterus; species Protopterus annectens. The sequence goes on from NC_056733.1 coordinate 1,039,094,776, forward strand.
ACCAGTGGCTGCGCTCTGTTGTGCAGGTGCATGTCAGCCAGGGGTCCACCTACGAGCAGCACTGGCTATATGCCTATGTGGCGCATCTGCGGTCAGTTCACTGACACCATGGTGTGACAACACACCCTCCGTGGCCACCACACGTTCCTGTTCTGAGCTGACACACGGTAACTGTCCTTCCTCTATGGCCACTGGTGATGGGGTATGTGTTGGCATAAGAACTGTGTGCGGGGAAGAGGGGGATATAGGTGGGATGGAAACCACAGGCACAGATTCAGCCCCTGACAACCCTGCCTGTACCTCAAGCATATGTTCATCACTGCTAGAGTCTGTGGGGACACTAACATCAGATGGACCGCAGGAGGGCAATGCACCTACATCACCTGTGAAGGCAAACAAAGACTGTACATTAAAATGGAGATGCACAGACACACACGCGCACAGACACACACATGCACAGACACACACATGCACAGACACACACGCACAGACACACACAGACAACCATGCATGTGATATGACAGAAGGCATGCAGCATGCATGTGATACAACAGACGGCATGCATCTCAGACATTAACAGTGTTAGTTAGATTACATCCCTGGGTTGCACACAACAGCAAGCATGTGTCATATCAGAAGCCATGCATTTCACACAATCATGGTAGTAAGCATGCATCCCTGTGATACACCATGTGGACCAGCACAGGTTAACAGTACACATGGCTGATGTGAGGCATATGTCCTTGACATTAACATGTAGTATGACATGTAATCTGCTGATGTGTGCAGTGACATGCATGCATGTTTGACACAATGGTATCCTGACACATGTACAGTGGTGTAATGGTGTCACATTGCACTGTTGACTGTATGCCCTACAGATCGAATGCACTTTTAGCAGATGTGTATGACCATTGAGGGTGGTATGAGGCATCTATATTGCTATACAGTGTGAAGCACAGACACAGTGCCATTGCATGGAATCTTGAGGCGTCTCTATTGCTATACAGTGTGGAATACACATACAGTGCATAGCCATGACTGCGTGCATACACAATACATACATACTGTGGATTGTGACCCACGTCGCTGAGGTGTATACACACTAAACCATGCTGTGTCATGTGTGACAGGTCACCGGACAACATACCTATGACAGCCCTGCACAACTGCTAACATGTCTTAGCTGCCAGTCAACCATGTCCACACATGGCAGACTGTTCAATACACCATGTTCCACATGACATGTATGTACCACACACACGAGGTGCACGGCTGACAGTGATGTCTGACAGCAGCAAGGGAAATGTACGGCATCTCTGGCCTGATGTGGTGTCTGTGTATGTATGTGGAAGCTGTACAGGTGACAACTTTCATGCTGTGACACAGTCATGATGTGCAACACATCGTATGTGGTCAAATTAAGTGACACCTCCACAAGCTGTGCACAGGCTGTTAGGATGTCCAGTGATCCACATCTACTATATAACCATTCAACAAAGGCTATAGATGGACTGTGTGTAAACAATGTGCAACAGGGTGTACACACATACATATCACATCTACTGTGTGTTACTATATGTCTCTGGCCATCCTCCATGGCCATGTGTGAACATGTGTTGGTCAGATGTCTGTGATGGCCATCTATGTCACCTGTCTGTGTTGTCCCATATGACATACACCCATAGATATCAGATACTCCAGTGTCCACAGGGTTATACAGACAAAGAGTTGTATGTTTGGTATGTGGGGTATGTTCTATTGGATAGCGTGACAATGTTGCAGCCAGACCACTACATGTTTGGGACATGTCAGCTGGCACATCACAATGTCTGCACTCATTGCAGGGGCACATTCCACAATGGTGGATCATGTGGGCTGCCCATATCCCAGCTCACTGTGTAGCACTGTTTGCGTACCCCACATGTATTGTTATGATGTATAGTACATATTCATACATTGAAAAATGCCTCCACCATTGTATGGACAGCTGTCCACACATCTATCAATGAGAGTTACTGTGAGGTCATGTTGTTGCTTCATTTTGTTTTTAGATATTGCACATGGGTAGCTAGTGTGATTGATGAATGCTGCGACCTGTATATCGTGACTGGACCATACATTATGTGTACATGTGTTAACTGGCCACATGGCGAATAGATCTGTCCATTCACATGCCTGATACTGATAACTGTCTCACCTGCAATGAACTGCTGTCTCTGCGGCATGCCAGAGGTACCTGCATAGGGGTGACACAGCGGTTAGATCATTATCCATGACTGTATGACAGCTACAGGGTGCACTTTGCATGTTAACACATTCGCCAGTACAATAGCATATACTACGGAGTACGCACATGTGTGCATACACAGGGTAGCATACTATAGTATGCGGCATGTGTGTAAACATACCTTGCATTTGATGTTACATTACATTGTGTACAGTGATACATGTGAATAAATGGGATATGATATTTCCATGTGCATTAGTGACTTACCAGGCAACTCCAGGCTCTGTGGTTGGGAGACACCCACCTCCACGATGGCAGCTACAGTTTGTGGATGCTGTTCTGATGGGGTCCCCAGGCTGGCCAATAGCTCCTCGGTAGGTGTGGGTGGGGGCTGGGTTTGTGGCCCACCACCTGCTCTACCTGTTACCCTGGCGATTGCATTGGCATGCTGTTTAGCATGTCGGATCAGGTCCATGCAATGTCTGCGCATCTGATGGTAGGTGCGGTTATGGCCACTCACATCATTGACCCTCCTGCGAAGTTCCTGCCACAGGTCATCACGCTGCTGGCCATGCTGTGGCAAATGGCTGAACAGTTCTTCATAGTTATCATGGAGGTATGGTATGAGTGCATCATCCTCCATGAGGCTATATGCCGGCAGTCATGATCGAGGCACTATCTGTAAGACATAATGATGGAGACAGGTCACAGCATCTCAGAGATGCACAGAGACACAGATGCACATTCATGCATATTACATTTAGTACTTATGAACAGTTGTCTTTGCAAATCATCATGACACTCACACGACTGACATGTTTGTTTCACACACATGTAACACCCAATGGGTATTGGATATTATCACCATATACGTGTGTCACCTCATTACATTGCTCATACTCCATGTGAATGCTGTCGTGATGTGGCCATGTCTGTTTGCCTGTACTGGTGTTCCTACCTATCAGCACATGCCTGGATGTGTGCACATGAATGCTGTTGACGTTGATGCTGTGTATATGTCACATATCATCACATACACTGCCTTCACGGACATGGGCAGTGACAATGCAGACATGTGTACAGAAACCTTTACAAGCATGTGTTTTGCCATATACATCTACACGGCACTGTACAACATTTCAACATCCTGCCATGTATCGCCGCTGTTGCACATGTGATACACATGGGACAATGGCTATCTGGATGGTATTCGCAGGGATGGTTATCAACTATAGCATGTATGGCCGGGATCATGTAGTATCCTGTATGCCCTGGGCCATGTATGGCCATAGGATGTCAGGCTTTCTAGCTGAATCCGACAGCCATGTTCCCGGCGACAGGTGAATCAGTGCCACATTACTGATCCAGACAGTCACTGATACATCTACCATGCAGTCATCGCACCATGTATGACAGAGATGACATGTACAGCTTTGCTGGACAGGGTTGCATGGTATGGCAGGAGTATGTCACATGTATGGCACAGGGATCTGTCCGGCATGTGGCGACCCTTGTACTAGGATGGTGGCTGTCCATGACGTATGTCTTTCAGATCAGGATATGTACGTGTAGTATGTCCAACATCACAGTGTTGCACATGTCTTTATGCAGGGTAGACAGCATGCTGCATAGTGGAAATGAGGATTGTGAAGGCTTGTGACGCCCATCCCAGCATGGCCAATACCCCTTAAAGGTGATATGTGATCCAATATTGGTCACGTGAGTGCTGAGTATGTCTGTCCAATGATCTCCATGCTCATGGATAGCACCCTGTCATGACTTAGGTTGCCTCTTATGACTACCTAATAGCCCTGGTGATGTCACTGGCTCAGGGAGGTAAATTGCACAGCACTATCCCTTACACACAGTTTCCATAATGTTGACCGCTGCTGAGGTGGTAGTTAATGGGTACACGGTTATTAACATAGCGGTGACAATGCAATAAGCTGCTGTCATATTGTGCACATATGTCACGCACCTCACCCACAAAGCCCATGCTGTATGTTATCCACAACACTGAGTCAGCTATTGCTCTTAGGTCATGGCCATTCACATTCTCACATATGCAGATGCCACCCATTTGTCTGTGTAGTATGGGCTACAATGACAGGGGAGTACACCACATTAACCCTGTTTACTATAGCTGCCACTGGTGTGCTATGCACATGTCACTCAGACACCTTTTGTAGTGTTGCTTCTGTGAACAGGCCACTGCTAGAATACTCCTGTGACATACGATGGTACATGTAGTATACTGAGTGTAGGTGGAACACAGTATGTGTGATGATGTCCTCTGACCTGTCACAGGTATGCTTTGCGGTGTGTATACATCAGTACTGTCATCTATATCTGTACTGCTAACAACATCTACAATGATTAAGGTTCATAGGCTTTCAGACCATACTCAGCAGGGTGATAGTGCTGTGCCTCCCATTATGAGTGGCGTCTCCACTTTGTGGGTTGTGATAACTGTTAGTGTGATCCATTCCATATTTTCGTAGATTGCCATGAACCTATGTTTTACATGGCAGTGTATGTGTTGAGCCAACTGTTTTGCCATATGTGTATTCTACGACCAGGGATTTGGACAGGTCACATGCAGCCAGAGTGTACCTTGTACCATCATAGTTATGGTTTCAGGGGCTCTGTCATGTTCATGGATATGTGATTGTGTACCTATTGGGGGGACAGTGAGCAGAAATTACCCGACACCCTATCTGTATTGCTTATGCATGCCCAGCACTTGTTCAGAACATGTACACACTTCATGAGCTACTAATTACTTTATCACTCAAACCTACTCATTTCCTACTGGTAAACACTGTTTGTCCTTACATTTCCAGCATGCTTGCAGTACAACAGCTGTTGTACACACTTACCTGACATATCTTGTGAGTACTGGTTGACTAGACAGGCATGTCCAAATGTCAATTACCAGTGTTATTGCCTGTCTATATGATGACTGTGGGCAGCATGTGGCAATATAGCAATCGGCTCATGTACACAGTCAATGCTCACCTCCTAACATACGACACTGCAGCCTGTGGGAGATGCACATATGAAGCCATGCTGGAGGTAATGCTCTCTCCAACACAGACTTACCCTGACAGTCATGCGGGGATGTTAAACATTTGCAGCACACACCACTCATCACATAGTCTCATTAGATCTCCACCACCACAGGCCACACATAGTAAGAGTACAACATTTGCGGAGCCTCACCATACTACTCTATGTAGGCAACAGAGGCAGCTCCCATCACCAAACACAACACCAATTGCTTATAGGCCACAGACTCATGTGTGCCCATTCAACTACAGCCAATAGGGTGTTATAACATACACAACACACTAGTCATAGGTGACTCTGTAGGCAGTCACACTGAAGTCCCACTCAGCAGGCCACACAAGGTGATAGTCACTGACATCTGGCTGTCGGGTAACAGGATCCACAACGTGAGCTATGCACTCAGGTCACTCCTCAACAGGTACAATATGGCTGTCATTCTCCACGTTAGTGTGAATGCCCTGAGATGTAACTTCCTGGACTACATGTACAGGTACATGCAATAGCTCTCTGATCTTGTAGCCCAGGCAGGTATTGCCCTAGCTCTGAGAAGCATTCTGCGTTAGTCCAGACTGATGACACAGTGGAACAACGGAATTACTCACGTCAACAGTTGCCTATGCATCTGGTGTCATTCCAAGGGTATCTAGTATCTGTCTGCTTTGACTGACATGGTCGACAAACCTCAATGCTTTACCACAGATGGCCTGCACCTGTCAGCCCTGGGATTATGGGTAACATCTTAGGCTCTTGCTGCTCCTATACTGCCTGTTTTAGACACATTTCAGACACATATTCACCACCTAACAAGTACAAGCAAGCAAAACCTGAGGGTATTGTTACTCAATGCTTGACATCTCCATCTAAAACACACTCATCTGAGGCACTCCTTATAATGGACCACTTTGATGTCTCTGCAGTGACCGTGACCTGCTTCTAGACTCCGGAGAACACCCCTGCACTGACAGGCTATTACACGGACCACACCTTTCAGTCATGTAACCAGGACCACAACACCCACGGCAGAGGTGTGTCCATATGTCACAAGGATGTACACACCTCCATGCTGGTGGCTTAGCACAATGCATCAGAGGCAATCCAAGTGCAACTAACTGTGGCCAGAACTGCTGTACAAATTGTAGCTTGCTACGGATTCCACAACATACCCCATGGTTAACATCCCTCATTTCTTGGTGTACTGAAAAGTAGGGTTCATACAGGAACTACTGATGTGACACTGACACTACCACACACCTAACTGTGATACCTACTCATGTACCGACACATTAGGCCAACACCGTCGTGGGTTGATAAACTCCATTCCTCTGGGTCAACATATACACACCACCACCAAGGCCAACAATATTGTAGACCTGGACATTACCAACATGTGTGACTGGTGTAACACACCTGGGGTATCCTCTCGTTGGTCAGTTCCGAACGTATGCTAATCACCCTTATTATCCACATCACAGCACCACACCCTTCACAGAAAACACAGTACAATATTTCTACAGAGCCAACTTCATGCTTTGTATGACAGGAGTAGTAAACGCCATGACACCCATGCAGATGGACAATATAGTTACAAACGCAAAAACATTCCCAACTGCACTTCATTAGCACTTACACGACTATATGGATCATGCTATCCCACACAGAGCCATGGCAGTACCCACCACATAACGAACGCCCCTCTGGGGGTCCACTGCCATGGACATACTGCACGACAGGAGGAGATAGTTGCAAAGTAGGGTACACTCCCAGGGGTGGGGTAGCTCCCTAGTCAGCCTCAGTTGGATTCTGGGATCCCTTCTTACATCCTCCAACACTAGCTACATCAACATTACTGCGACACATTCAAAGGACTACCACTAAGCATTATGGAGGTATGTCAATACTCTCGATGGCAATACCCACATCTGCTCTGACATACATTGGTTAGGCAGACACATTACAGAACTGACTGATATTGGCAACAACCTGGCAGCTAACTTTACACCCCTCTCACACCCTAATGGGCCCACATCTATACAGGATCAATGCAGAGTCCCTGCGGTCACAACTACGCCATTCAGACCTGCTCTCTCTAAAGCCTGGAACACACACTCCATGTGACCATCCTATATCCCAGGCTGCGTTTTACACAAACCTCAGAATGACAAGAATCCCCACTAGGGCACCAGATTCACTAGTAGCCTTGTATCAGACATTGTGGACCCTGCCTGGTGCACAGCAACAGTTATCACACTCCACAGAGGTGGCGCCACAATGGACTAGAGGAACTATTGCCCTATACACCTGACTAGACTGTTCTGCTAGGCTATTGAGAACATCATCATAGAAGTCCTTCACAGAGACATTGTTGGCCTCCACACCTTTGATACCACCCAGGTTGGATTTGTTAGGTCCACAACATGGCTCCTAAACCTGGTGGAGTCCTGCGAGACAGTTACCAAGATCATAGATGATGGTATGGGGGTCCACACAGCCTACCTTGTCCTCTCATTGGCTTTCAACACTGTTCACCATTCTGGTATTGTCACTATACACATCCACCTGCACAGCGACCCATACATCCTGGGATGTTATGCACAGTGACTCCCGGACAGGACACACACAGTGAGGGTAGCATACCACGGTTCCTACTGTACATCACTTACAATTGGCATACCCCGGTCCTCAGTCATGGGGACCCTCATGTTCGTTATGTACTTCCCTGAGGTACAGTCCAGCACAGAAAGACTTTCCCTGAATAGGTTTCCAGCCGACTGCAAACTAGGGGCCATGATTGATTCACCAGCTAATATACACACCCTCCATATGGATATCACTGTGATGGACACCTGCCGTCGGTAACATGGCCTCAAGCAGCATGGCAGACGGTGCATAGACATACCCTTTGGATTACAACAATCACCCTGTGACTGTCACATAGGTGGTGGTCCCCTACATACATGAGACATTATAAGGGATCATACTACACACATAGATAGCACCCACTCCTTTGATAACCTATTGCCAAGAGGGCATGGATATCCTTCTACATGGCCACCATAACCTGTACTGGTTTGTAGCTGGAACAAAGCCTGCCATTGTACCTCTATACTCCTGACTTATGAAACACATTCACGGGCACAACACCCCCTTTGGGGTGTACCTTACGGGACAGCAATGGCTTTAAATATCACAACATTAACACACCAACAGTATTACTCACCTCCAAAGGATGACGTATGCAGCACAACTACTGGAACACCAACTGTAGTCGTTTGCATACTCAGAGGTGACCTCTGCTGAACATACAAGGCCCATGAACACACCAATATTGATGGATATGCTCCACACAAGCAACATAAGCAAAGGCCACTAAGAGCGACATGCTCTGGGATATGTACCCAAATGCTACAATGAGTAGCACGTGCTGGAGGGATACATTCCTGAAACAGACACTCACCATGCTTTGGAACATGATTCCTATGTACATCAGACAGGGACTCTCACTAGCACTCTTCATGAGGTACCTCGATGGGTAGATGGGGGACAAACATGTACGCCAGGGATTACTGCAGTGGCTGTACTGTACACAGGTGCAGGAAACAAATGGCTGTGCTGTTCAAAGGCACAGGACAGTAACCTAGGGAGGTACCGCTAGTGACAACACTGTATTAGGGCTTACAAATGGACTTGGCCAGACAGCATAGTACCTAACTGTGAATCTATGACGCTATTACATGTCCTTTGTGCATGGATAATTGAGTAGCTCTTCCATTTCCATTAGCTATCATGCTGTTACACTGTCTGGTGACTACAAGACATATGTATCCTGTTAATGTGTATTGTACAGTCCAATACACATACCTTATGTTTGCATAATATACCACTCATGCTATGTAAAATATTTGACTTATCTACCTACAATACTGTACACATATTTGAACCCATATCCCATGATGCAAAGCATAATTGCACAGCAGGACCACTTTAGGCATGTTATTCTCATTATACGCCCATACATATGCCTACTGTTACTGTATATCGACATACGCTATACCCTGTTATGGCACATACTTGTTGGACATACCCTGCCACCAACAGCGGCTGGAGTGGAATTGTTATGTTTAAAGCCCTTATGTAGCATCCCTTGTGGTGTCTGAGGTGTTTACCTTGTGGCTCACAGCAGTACACACAATTTCTACAAGCGTTACTATGCTCAACAAGACATCACTACATAATACCTTTTCCCACTGTCTGCATTGTGTACACTTTCATTTATACAGAACAGGCACTACATATACTAACATACTGAGTGTTCTACATACCATCTTAGTGGTCCGAGTATACAATACTATCTGTGTTACACCTTTCCTCTTTAAACGATTCAATGGTATGAGCATACGGTTTGAATGTATGGCAAGCCATCGTTTTATACGTGGAAACCTGTAACATGTGGTATCCTGCCACCAATTGGTGTTCCGGAGTAAATTATTACATGCACATCAGCTGTGCAGCTACTCCATTGGCCAATTACAATGGCAACAGTGGTGTATAATTGAATACTCCACTTGGGCATTGTCCTTTTGCCCTACCTTCGAGGGAGACGGTCTGGATGTACTGTATTGTGATGAATTGCAACAGCTATATGGAGAGACCCAGATACTTTGCAAACATGTCCCCCGTGGATTGTGTGTGACGGCTAGAGTAAATAGTTCTACATGTGAGTGTAGCTGTTATCTCAACCGTCTGATACGAGACTATTGCAAATGAAACCTGTAACATCGGTGTCTGTTCCATTGTACAACAGCAATGATTTCACATGGTGCCATTACAAGTGTGTCTCTCACAAGGTATGTTAACACTTCTGCAGATGTCATTGAGTGAGTGGATGTTTGTGATGTTATTACAGTCTGTATTGCAATTGTTTCGGGTGTGGGGCAGATGTAGGTGGGTGTACATAGCAGATAAAGGTTTGTGGGGACTGCATTTATACATATTCCATATGTGTGTGGGGGCCCCTTCCCTAATTGAAGACCTATAATTTAGTAGCCTAATACTATGGTTATTGCAAGCTTAGTCATTAAACCATTGTTAATTGGTTCCTACATAGCATGCAGGTGATGTTGATCCTTCAATCCCTCCCAAATACATCGATATGTACTGAACTGTTGCTACATGAAAGCTGTCTTGTGTAGTTCTGTCACAAGTATTTGCACTCATTGCTGTTTTGTTGTTGACTCCTCCTCTTTGTCTTGGGTTGCCACCTTTTCAATTGGCCATATTGGGACATTTGCTGGGCACACATCAGGGTTTAGAGGCCGACACAAACACTGTCAGTACAAAGGATAGAACTTACTTTTGCCCTACATTGAACCTTTTAGTCTTGTAGAACTTTAGCTGCTTATTATGTTTCTTGTACAATTTACATATTTCAGAGACGGACATAACTATTTCATGCAACTATTACTTAATATATTGGACATCACTATGTCCTACAATCACGGTACATTTGCCCTTTTTAATATTTGTTGTCAGGACACACCTGCCCAAAGAGGGACTGTCCCTCTCAAAGTGGAACAGGTGGTAACCGTATCTTAAGGCCGGATATGACCACAACTACTGTAATAATCTACCTCTGAGTTTGCACGAACAGACCCACAATGCAAACACACACACACACACACACACACACACACACACACACACACACACACACACACACACACACACACACACACACACACAGACACACACACACACATTACAGTCCCACGGAAACACACTCTGCACTCTCAACCCGAACTTACACACACTACAGCAATCGGAACCACACTTATACACAGTACCTACCTGGACTGCAGCACTGGCGACGATAACTAAATGTCCCTTGACATCATGATAATATTACTCACGGTTATACTGTTCAGGTACTGCGATCTTTCGGTCTTTCAGCCTCGTGATTACGCGTGTCGGTATGTAAAGTATTCGGTAGTTGGCAGTATCCTATTCATCTGTACCTCCATGGTTGTGTCCATGTCGTTAACCTGTCTTTATATTCGCAGATATATGTATTTCCGTATATATCGACATACATCTCTCTATCACCCTTTCTATACCTATTATATATATATATATATATATATATATATATATATATATATATATATATATATATATATTTATAGACAGGGAGAAGGGGAGAGAGTGTACACACCTTTCGTTGGGTACATGGCGGTGTATTCTGTTTGCTGAACCCCACACTTTTGTGTTCTAACCTGTCACAATACACACCTACCATTGATACATCTCGGGTAGCTTGGTGGTTGGTGAGTGTGTACATGGTTGCGTGTTCTACTCCTGCCAGTGGTCGTTTTACCTCTCAGAGCAGGCACTGTTAGTACATGACTGAATAATGCTGGTTTCACCTGTTTTGGACATCCTTGACCATGATCTGCGTGGAATTCTGCTAAGCTTAAACCTATTTTGCGCATATCTGTGTAGTCCTGTTTAAACAATGCTTACCGTCACTTGCCGCCGCATTAACCCGCTAACATGTGCTTACACATGCTCTAATGACCTACATCCAACATCCATTATTCGTGCCATCGGGATTAAGTTACGGACCTTGCATGATGTGGAACCGGGTACATACACGACACAGTCAGTGACTTTACCACTTTGTTATCTGTTGTTTGTACAGGTGTTAATGGTGTTTTGTATGTGGACTGTACTACGGCTGTTCCTCCATACTGCAGTCAAATGTGTAACTCAGTTTGTTTACATATGGATGATACCACTTCATGGTATGCCCAAGTGATGTTTAATGGATGTGCTCCAGCACTGGGAATCTATGTCAGAGTGAGCCACACACTGTCATGTTCTACACCTTGACACAACCATAACTGGAGAATGCTGGGGTGGCGGATACCTGTCATGGGTACTCCCCATGCTTTGGCACTAGATCCCTACTTACATTATATGGAGGCCCTCATTAACACACCGGGGAATCCATGCAGAGTAGGTGGGGAACAGTGGTTACACATGTGGATCCAGATATTGGCTCTGCTCCACAGAGGGACAGTTGGTTGACCGATGGGGTGGCGATAGCAGACACATTTTGCCTAGGCTGTTGCATAGCCTCTGACAATCGGGCATGTACCTACCAATGTACCTAGGCATCTATACATACAGTATCAGTATATGCTGTTAGCTTCGTTTACTGTTCAGGTGTTGACTTTCCTTGTTTCAATAGCTGTAGTGTGTGCAATAGTTGAGGGCTACCTATGTAGGATTCACACAGTAGGCCACCTATACATTACAATTTGCAGGTGGTCGTGTGTGTGTTCCATCCATTTTACTGTGTGTGCAAGTGGAGAAGTGCGTCAGTCCATAGGGGCCTACACTGTCAGTGTATGTGCTATACATTCCCTCTTTGCCAAGGTGTGGGCATATTGGGCATGCCTCCGTCTGCCTACTGCGGCTGGCACAGGTTGTTCATGGTCTGAATCCCTCTGTGCCTGTGATGGCCTTGGCAATTGTGGTGGGCTGTGAGGGCCTTCACCATTATGTCCCTGCTGCAGCTGTTTCCACAGGATCATATTATGTAGCATGGCACATACTATGAAGATGTGGGCACACGTGCCTGGAGAGTACTGCAAGGCTCCACCAGATATGTCCAAGCAACAGAGCCGTGATTTCAGCATCCCAAACACATGCTCTATAATGATTCTGGTTTGTGCGTGTGCCTCATTATGGCATTCTTGCATGGGTGTGTGTGCATTTCTGATGGGAGTCATCATCCACAGCTCCAGTGCATAGCCAGCATCCCCCACAAGGTGGCCATATGGGATGTCCCCCCTGACAAATACCTGATACAGCTGTGAGGCATGCCAGATGTGGGAGCCATGGTAGCTTCCAGGGCTGCCAGCACACACATCCATGATAATGCCCTGGGCATTGCACACGACCTGGCAGTTGATGGAGTGGTATCCCTTGTGGTTTATGTAGCACCTACCATGGTCTCCGGGTGGTGACTTGATATGTATGTGCGTGCAGTCTATTGCACCCAGTACCTCTGGATACTGTGCCACATGGTGGAAGAGATGCATATTGCTGGCCAACTCCTCCTGAGTTCGGGGAAAGTATATATGCTCACTGGCATGTGGTAACATGGCATCCAGGAACTGGTGGAGTACCCTGGATGCTGATGCCTGTGAGATCCCCATAATATCTCCAGTTGGCCTTTGAAAGGTACCTGTGGCTAGTATTCTCAGGCTTACACATACCTTCGTGTCCACTGGGATGGGTTCCCCTCTGTTGTTTCTGGCTGTCAGGCGTGGCTGGCACAGCTCAACTATTTGCTGTATGATGTCCCTGTCCACCCTGTAACGCTCTACTATCTCCAGATCATGTAGCCCCTGGTAGGTTACCCTTGGTCTGAACACTCTTCTCCTCCACCGGGGCCTGAGGTGGTTGTCAGCATCATCCTCCACAACACCTTCAGTCTCCAACACATGCTGATGAATCACAGCTATGGCAGCTCCAAACATGTACACTGTAAAAGTTCCCCGTCTGTTTACACCGATGGTGCAGTGTTTGGGAATACACGTGTGTGTGAGGTGCCTTCACACTTTATACTATTGTGCTTTGAACACTGATGATGTCATAGGGTGTGTATGTACATTAGGAGCTGCAGGGTATCTTGTGTTTTACCATGGATACTGCTATTGTGCTGCCTTTGGTGTTACATTACATTTAGCTGCCGTGGATTACCTCTTTCCCTTGCCTCCACTTTTCTTAACGATTCCCCTCCCATTGTCTGGCATGCATCCAGCAGCCTGCTTTCTTGTTTTGTACTTTCCCGAACCAGGATTTTCTTGCCAAATGTGTTCTATTGCCAATCTACTGCAGGTTTGCTTTGCTCGGCGGTTACAGTTCTCTTTTCTTTGCAATCCGACACCTCCCCTATCCTGTTCTGCAGGTTGCTGCTAGCAGCCTTGTTAGCTGGCATCAATTGCCCATTGTGAGGTAATAGGTGTTAATTGCTGGGTTGTACTCCAATTACCCTACTGTAGCATTTCCTTATTGCCTTCCCCTAAACTTCCTTTTTGGGCTGTGGTGCGCAGCGCGTGTGTCCGCTTACCGGGATTCGGGCACGTTTTCAACCACGTACACATGTGCTTTTGGGCACCATGTGTGCTCTCAGCTGAGCAAAGCTATACCTACATCCACTCCCCTGTCCTGCGGCTTTGCTTAGCAACGGGCAGCCCGGATTTGCATTGCTCCAATGTGGCACACCCCACTGCTGATGTCATGTATTCCTACAGACCACTCCTCGGTGTTGTAGCGCTTCGCCGTATTGTACATCCTTAGGCTGGCGGGACATTTGCGATTCACTATTACTTGCCTCATTTGCATGGCATTGGCTACTAATTCATAGTTACTGTGCCAAACAATGTCACAGGCCCTTAGCAACCCTTACAGCTTTGTTGTGATGTAGCATGCATACCATTGACTATTATGGTGAAATCATGATTTGTGTTACATTGCTATTTTATGACATTTGTATATATTTTCCTTGTGTTCCCGTTTGCGGACACATGCCCTACGGTTGTCCTTTGCGTTACTTTGGCCATGACATTAAATGTTATTTTGTATGTGTTGTGCATCTTTTCTTATGCCATTAGCTGTATATTTAGCGATTGGCATATGTTAACTTTGTTATACATGAGTCTGGTCCGCTTTCGTGGCTACAATTTTCTGTTTGTCAACATGTAAACCATTTTTTTTTTTTACATTTCTGTAGGCTTACGCTACGCCACTTCATGAATCACTATGTACCTTCATTTGCATGCTGCAGTACGGCACATGGGGTGATTTACATACCTATGCCGGGAGCTGCGCAGATATGGCGTACGCCAGTAGTGCACGTGGAATTGGATCGTACCTGAATCGCTCAGCGGCCATATTTGGCGTTATACCACCTACACTACGCTTGTGCCTAGCGCAAGCTTCATGAATCCCGGGGAGGGTCTATATCAGCATATCGAATGCTGACAACGCAGAATGCAATTTAATTGAACTAAAATGTTCGAAATCTCAGAAGAGCGAACTGATGGAACATCGATTTCTTTCCCAGGGAAAGAAATCGGTGTTCTGTCAGTTCGCTCTTCTGAGATTTGGAACATTTCAGTTCGATTAAATTAAATTTGGCATTTTCAACTTTCGAAATGCTGATAGGAACCCATCTGACAACATGGCACACCTCCAAAATATTACTCAGGAAGTTTTAACAGCCACTGAAACATGGCCTTGTAGCTCACAACTTATGCTAAACCCCAAAAAGACCAAGCTACTACTATTTTCCCCATATCCCTCTCTCATGAAAAAACAAAATTCTCTTGACAATACAACCATTGAAGTCACTTCTCATAGCAAATTATTAGGGGTGATAATGAATGATAAGTTTACATTTGACCTGCAAAACAAAATTGCATAAGAAAACCTGATCAAAAACTAGGGATGCTTTATAGAGCCAAACACTTTCTCACTGACACAACTAAAACTACACTTGCCACTACTTGCCTCCTCCTCCTCCTCACTATTCTTTACGGTGCTCCCACCCTTACTAACTTTTAGGCATCACAAAAATTAAAACTTGAAAAATGCTTTAACAAAGGTGCTAAATTTGCAGCACACACCCCTTTCAGAACCCCAAACTGTATAGTACTGAAAAGCCTAAATTGGTTAGAACTGCCTCATCAACTAACATATGCACAATGTCTTACCATGTATAAAATTATTCAGCATCCATCTGCTTGTCCAGCATTAAAAAACATTCTACACAACTATGTTCCCAGTCGGTCATTGTGATCCTGTCTGTCTGGAAACATATCAAATCTGCTGGGCATTGTCTTGTACTCGTACAAGGTAGCAAAAGCCTACCACTCTCTACCTGTATCCATCAGTTCAATTCCCTCCCTCCAATGTTTCAAAACCACTCTGAAAGACTTTATAGCTAAAATCTGTCTCTGTTCCTGCTCAAAACCAGGATAACATATATCCCTAAATGTGAACAAGTACCTTTTCATTCCTTATACCTCCTTATTCTCCCTTCTTCACTTACTGCTATCTAATTCTCTTCCCAACTTTCTCTCTAAATATACCACAAGCCTGTTTTCTCTTACTTCATATTTCAATTCCTGTTTGTATTAGACTAGCTGACTTTTAATTTCTCTACAAACTGTTTAAAATTTCTATAAATATTAAATGATTATTGTGACGCCATTGCACTGGCCCAACAATCAAGGAGCCTCAATCCTCACCACTAACACCAGTGAGGGGCGTCCATTTAGGGAAAGGATAATAAATACGTACACAGTAAAGTACAATTTTCCTTAAGAGCACACAGAGATCACAGTCAGTCTGGGGCTGGTTTCTCCTTTTTATCTCCAGGTCCTCAATAAAACTCCCGACTGGCACAGCTATAGGGTCCTAATCTCAGCCTAGTGGGCAAGCTAAAGCCTCCAGCACCCTCTCTGTCCAACCAGTACTTCGTGTCCCTGAACAAGTAGCTGACACACACACACACGCACACACACGCACACACACGCACACACACACACACACACACACACACACACACACACACACACACACACACACACACACACACACACACACTTTGAGATAAGAGTTATATACAACCACACAGACACTCCTGGGGAAGGCTGGCACAGGTTCTCCAGCTGTGCCCCTTTTACCTAGACTGTACAGTGAAATCACTGCCACCACTCAGGGTGTCCAATTATACTGTGCAATATTATTATCCAAATGGTAATTGCGACTGAACAGTCAAGACTTATTTGGAGTGACTTGGTACTATATAGAGTATATATATATATATATATATATATATATATATATATATATATATATATATATATATATATATATATCACTATATAGAGGCAATGTACTCTTAGAGCTTAAATTATCTCTACACAAAACAGCCACAGTTGAAAGGTTTAAAAATATTTAATAATAAATAACAAAAACACAAGACAATACTTATTACTACACAGTGCTAGTCAGAAGTTCAGAGATCACAGAGAAATACTTAAAATAATACAGTAGAAACGTTCTGCAATCAACACAGAAAAACACTTGGTCTAATCTTCCTAATTCCTAGCTATATCTAAGAGACAACACAGTTCTAAAATCCTAATTACATATAGACACAGGGAGAGTGGTGAGTTGGATGTTCTCAAGACAAATGCTCTAATGCTCTCATTCTTTCTGTCCTTAAATTGATAACATAGTACCACTGATTCATTTAGAATTACATCATTTCTTTCTGGTTCCCAGGCTAACAGGCTCTCAGAGGTTAATAGCCCCTTTGATCTTGCAGTTGGTCAGGAAGCCAGGTCAATAAAATAAATTATACATGCAAATTCTAGCCATTAACTCTGGCCTCAAAACAATAGGCAGAATGTCTTTATCTAGACATCTCGGCTTCGAGTTTTGCCATCAAAGAATTGACTTATCAGCTTTGTTACAGCAGAGTGCACTGTTGTTACATTTTTGCAGTTCCACGTTTAACACCATTTTTCCCATTTAAGAGAACAAGCCTGTGAGTTATATTAATATTTACACGACAGAATTATCTACAAAATTCTATCTGGCTAGGCTGGCAGCCTTCACCTATCTTTACAATTATCATATAACTTGTAATGATTCTTAACCAATGTTTGTTTATTATTACTAATTTGTTATAATTACTTAAACTGCATATGTTTTTGTTTTATTTTTGAATATTGTTTAATTATTGTTCTTAAAATGTTTTGCAATAATTTGGTGCTTTTCTCACTGGGCCTGTGCTGAAAATGGACTTCTACAAAGTCGGACTTTCCCAGTAATCAAATGCCAATAAATAAATAAATAAATAAAAGTTATATGACAATGATTTAATATTTAGAAAATTTTAGCCAGTTTATAGAGAAATTGAAGGCAGGTTATTATAATGCAAACAGGAATTGCAATACAAAGTGAGAGAAAAGCAGGCTTATGGTATATTTAGAGAGAAAACCAGGGGAGGGAAATTGATATAAGTAAGGAAGTGAGTGAAGAAAGGAGAGTAAGGATGAATATGTAATTGTTCATATTTAGGGATATAATTTATCCTGGTGCTGAACAAGAACAGAGACAAATTTTTGGCTAGGAAGTCTTGCAGAATGGATTTGAAGGATGGCAGGGAGGGTTAACTTACCTATAGATGCATGGGCATATTTAAACCTAGAAGACATCACTGTCTCACCTCAGGACATGCTAGCTCTTTGCCCATCTGTCTCCAAACCATACAGCTAACTGCAGTTCTTAGCTTTAAACTGCTACATATGAAAGAACCACTGTCCCTCTACAGCAAATGTACTGCATATCAAAAATCTTTTCTCAAAAGTTTTATTCCTGTACTGCCATCTTTTTCACTCTCTAACCTCCTTGATCATTTCTCAGTTGCACCAATCGCTCATTTTCCTCACTTATCCCTGGAATGTGGAATGATTCCTGTCCACATACCTGAACAGCCCACACTCAATACTTTTCTAACCAGGCTGAAGTTATTTTGTTTCTCTGAACTTCAATACCTGTGGTACTGAATTTTCTTTTAACATTATGATTGTTTTAGGATGATCCTTGTTGTTACCCATGATGCTTTCTGTGAACGTATACCTTTCAAGAGGGACACTATATATATATATATATATATATATATATATATATATATATATATATATATATATATATATATATATATATATATATATATATTAATTGCTGTTAACACTCTACCCAAAGTTTTCATTTTGTTTAATGTAAGTGGGTCACCGTGACTGAAAAAAAGTCTAGCTAGCACAGTTCACCTAGCTGTAAAATAAATAAGTGAATTTGTATTTGGGTGAATGAATGGCTGGTACATTGATTCACCTCTGGAGATGGAAGTGGACAGCGATGGTTGGATAGTTCACTGTGCAGGGGCCCTAAAAATGCCATGTCAATAATATGAGATCAACCTTATAAGAAAAATGCAACTAAAAATAACACAGTGAATTTACTAATGAATAACACTGAATGCCCTGACTCTCTAGAAACTCATCACAATGCATACAGGTGACCTTTGGCTCCCATTGTCATGGACAAGGATAATTCTTGCATTCTGGTGGTATCACTGCTTCGGAGGTAACATGTCGGTGGGACGTCAGTGTGGCAGGAGTCGGCTGAACATGCAGGAGATGGCAGTTAGAAGATTTGTTTATTACAGTCTAAACAGAATAATAAAATACCTTTGTTCTTAGGTAGACTGTTAGATTCAGCACCTGTAAATATCTGAGTATTCTGGACATAACATTAATGTGCTAAATGTAACATACGAGCAAATACGTAAATATTCCACACATGCTAAAAGGGATTTTATAAAATTTGGACTATTCTGCATTTTATAAGTTTGTTGAAACTATTGCAGTATATTAACTAAAATTACACTGAGTAAATGAAGACATGAATAATCTGTGCACAATGTTTCATGTATTGTGTACTTTAGAATTTCCCTGTATCTAGTTTTACTCCATTTCTACAATGTTATTTATAATGAAGCAAACAGAAATGTAATTTCACCATAGAGAATTGATGTGCAACTCAAGGACAGATCCATTGTTTTATTTGTGTATACAAAAAGCTCAGACTTTTTATACTTTACTTCTGCTGAAATTTGATAGGAAAAAGCATCATTCCATCAGACCTACTGTGTCTGCTAACGATACGGTTACCCTCTTTTTCAAATGCCCAAAGTGGGACATATTTACAAAAATGTAAGATTTTTTAGAACAAATTGTAGTGAACAACAGTATTAAGAGTTGAATTTTATTTTTTCCCCAAAATAAAGGCTCACTGTGTAGAAATTGAGTAGTTTCTATTTTTGATAAATTAGTAAGGTGTTTCAGAAACAAAAGAATTGTTTTATGCAGTTATTAGAGGAAACCTAAGAAATATTTATGTCCTAAAATCTCAGGAACTTTGCCATTGTTCATGTTTTTTTCTTTTTTCTTTTGTATATGCAGGATTTGATTACCCAGATCAAGACTATCTGAGTGAAGAGGAGTATGTGGTAACTCTAGCTAACTGTTGCACTTTACATCTCCTAGAATGGCAGTTGTAAGAACAAAATAATTTAAATACGACTAGTAGATCCAAGTGAAACAGTAAACAGTATGGAAAAATATACTTCAGAAATGTGTTGGTTCCCAGAATAACTCAAAACACCTGACAAGCGCTTCACAAAATCTGATTTGTTGCAGGAGACACTGATTTCCTGACTGACTGGAAAAATTTCTGACAGGTAGCAACCCAAACTTGCAGTCATAATGATATGCGCAGGTTCTAGGAACTCTAGTCACAGACACAAAGTTTATGCCTGTTTACTTACTGCTGCTTCAGAACCATTGTAAAGCCTAACTAAAATGGAATATTAAGTGCACTCGGTAGACAATTTATCCAGTTTCCTGACCAACAGTCATTTATTTTCTGAATATGCAGTGTCCATCTAGTGGTGAAAGTTTATACCACAATAACTGATAAGTTTCTTTTTTCAAACACTTTTTACTGATTATTTTCTTAGAAAATTGAATACATATACCAAATCAGTGTGAACAAAAAAAAAAATACTGATAACATTTTGCATGAAAACAGGAAATTACATTATTTACACAAAAACTGTCCTAGGATGAAGTATTATCAAGAAAAAGAAAAAAAAAAATAACTCTCTCCCGGAAAAAAAATGATATGAGCTTGAGTGTTAATTTGTACAGAAGGTAAGGACAGAAAGAGATAGAGAAATATGAAGTATGCATGGTAAAAGGTATGTTTAGCGTAGGATATTTAAAACTAGATTCCGTGCTTTAAAAGGGTGTGCATTTTGGAGTTTTAGTTATTAAATATTTTATTTTATAAAACACATAAAACAAGTGTCACTTGGTCATTTAGTATGTTCAATACTCCACTGACATGCTTGTAAACTTTGAAAGTTACTAAATGCGCTTGTAATTCTTTTCCTATCACTTTATAAGTATCATGTGGATTATCGAATTTCTTCACAGTTTTTGGCCTTAGACATGTCAAGAGGTTGTTCCAGGCCTGCATCACTGTTTCTGGATGTTGCTTTGTCACTTTCTGGAGAAGGTAAAGAGGTGATATGAGATGGATGCACCATGCTGTTAATGTAGGAGCTAGATATTTAAAGAGAAAAAGTAGAATACACGAGAGGGGGATGTGGATAGCAGCTAGACAGGGAAAAGTCAGAGGTAGGTTTCAGAAACATTATTTCACAAAGGCAGTGGAGAGGACCTTGGAAAGCATTACTAGAGGCAACAATACAGTTATGAACAATGGAAGGACTTATACATACCTAGGAAGATGCTAAAAAATGTGCAGCAGATGTGGGGAAGGGGCAGCTACATAGAATGGAGGTGCAGCACTTAGGGAGACTCATTGGATCACCTTCACCTTTGACACCTCTGCATGTTCTCACCTTTACTTATACAGCAGACAGTGAAAATAGGTTGAAAGGTTCATCCAGCCAAAAATCTGGACATCTGATTAGCGTAAAAATCAAATACTGAAAAGCACATTACTCTTTCCGCTTCCAATAGGATTTTCGAAAAATACGAAGAAACACAAATTTAAAAAACTGAGAATGACAAAAATCATGCAAAAGTCTAAGCATATTATCAAAACAGCATAAAATCTGTAGATTTTAATGAATGATATTGCAAAAATCCACCTCACAAAAGTAATTTATTTCTCTTTCTGAAAGGGCATATTACCATATGGGTTCTCAGTCTTTAAGCTATTAGTGCCACTGGTAGGTTGTTCATGTATTCTGGTTTTCTGTGTACGGAATAGCTTCAAATGCATGTGTGATTGGGAGATTCAGAAAATTGCTTGAAATGGCAAATCAAGCCTAAAAGTAGGAGTATACCTCCAGAAAAATGCGAGGAGGGTAAGTCAAGCTCTCTGCAGTTATTGAAAAAAGAGAAGAGGGATGCTTTATTAACAATTATATTAATGTAATATCATATGCAAATTTAAATCAATCATTTACACACTGTTTTTTTACATTTATACCTAACATTATTTACGAGATATCAACACAAAAGGGCAAGTTGTCAACACAAAAGAATTCAACTAAAATGTTATTTCTTTCATTATTTTTCTTTTATATTTACCTTCTAGCCCCAACCCTACTTCAATGATTATCTTCTCATTTCAGCTAATATACCATCCACTTAAATTTTCTTGTTATATAACAACTTCTCACATCTTTTTTCTCACAACACCCAAATTGTTACAAACTTTATCCCATTTATCAATATCACATTTCTTTACTTTAACATACTTCTCATATATCATATTTATATTTGGAAATTTAAACCCTTCCCATTTATATTAATTTTTAAAATGTTTCCAGAATTCTTTATTCTTTCTGCAGTCCAAAAAACAATATTTTGTTGTTTCTTCTTTATTATAGTCAACATACGTTCTTGCCTCCATCACCTTATGTTTCATATTCCCTTTCACCAGTAACTTGTTTAATAAAATTATCCACAAAAATCCCCTGCTTCATAAACAATTCAGACCTTTTCTTCTGTCCCTTATTGCCTTTTTTCATCTTCTTTTAATTCCTTCGCTGGGTAACAATTTTCTCCTAAAATCATAAATAACCATTCTTTTCTGTTCTCATCAACTTCACTTCATATTCATTTTCTTCCACTCTGTCCTTTTTTCTCTTTTCTTTTCCCATTTTTCTTCACATACATTTTTATAATTTTCACATAGCATCTTACCTATTATTTATTTTTGTCTTTCTTTTACCTTTCTTATTACCCATAATACATCCATGCTAAGTGCAGCACTGGATTTGTTTTAATTTAAGCCACGTTTTTCTGTTTTATTATAAATTATCCCTCTTCTCACTGTCTAATAACTATTTTTCCCTTTTAGTGGGAAAGCACCTTTTACCCGGTTAGCTCTCTCTGGCCTATCTCCCTCAGATTCTGACAAATATGGATGAACAATTTCCTATGGTTTCTCCTGCAAGTCTGGTTGATGTGGGCATCCTGAGACAGTGCAACAACTGCCTCATGTACACGGACAACCCTCTACTACTACCACCTAGGAACACAATTTGTGAGAGATGAAACTACATTAACAGCCTAGAGTTTATGCCTTCTCCCTCACAAGTCAGTATATCTGGTACTGAGAAGGTTGTCAACACAAACACCAACCTCAAACACCACCCACACCTACACAGCACACACACACACACATGTGGAGGTCCTCAACAAAAACATACCCAAAGCAGAGAGACCTCCTAGCAAAAACACACACGAACTCCACTGCCCACCACACCACACACCACACATAGTGCACACACCTGTGTCTCACAGCCACAAAGGCCTAATCATAAACCCAACATATTAGTCATAGGGGACTTCATTATGAGGCACACAGATGTATCCCTCACCAGGCTGGATAAGGAGAAAATCATAGTTAGTTGTATGTCAGGTACCAGAATCCACTATATTACCCATGCACTCACGTCTCTCAACAACAGGTACTGTTAATACTCTGTCATAGTCTATGTTGGTGTGAATGACTTGAGATGTACCTCCCTGGGCTATATGAAGAGAGACATGATCGAGCTCATTGAATATGTGTCCCAGGCAGGTATGTCCCTAGCTTTAAACAGCATTCTACTGTCACCAAGAATGATGCCTCAATACAAACAGAAAATGATTGACTTTAACAATTGGCTTAGTTTCTGATGTCATTCCAAGGGGATACAGTACCTAACAGCCTGGGAAGACATGATCTACAGACCCGATGCTTTGCCAGAGATGGCCTGCATTTGTCTCCCTTGGGCTTCAGGCTTCTGGAAAAAGTTCTTGCCTCCCCCATAGTGCCTTTTTTTAGGCAATGCCATGAGGTCAAAACTACCAAAATGAAAACCTCATAAAAATGCAAATTAAAGGTCATGCTGCTAAATGCTAGGAGTCTAAACATGAAACTGCACTCATTGCAAGCATTCTTAACCCTGGAAGATGTTGACATTTGTGCAGTCACAGAAACCTGGCTCAAAGCTGCAGAGAGCACATCAGCCACACCAAGTTACTCATCCTATCATACATTTAGACCCCAAAGCATGGGCAGCAAAGCAAAAGGAGGTGGAGTTTCAATATGTATTAAACACATACACATCTCCAGACTGATCAAACAGTATGATGCACAGGAGAAACTCCAGGTACAGTTGACCATTGACAAAACCCCTCTTCAAATCCTAGTTAGCTACAGGCCCCCAACTTTCACTCAAGACTCCCACTCCATCTATCTGGACCTCTTCAAATCTATCAAGATTCAACCCTTTACCCTGATCCTGGGTAACTTTAACTATCCAACCATAGACTGGAAGAACTACTCATGCCAAAACACAAATGCCCAGAGATTACTTGATTTCTTGAGTGCAAATGCCTTGGACCAGCTGGTCGACACCCCCAGAAGCGATGATAATATGTTGGACTTGGTATTAACCAACATGAGTAACCACTGTAGCATCCCTACAGTGTCATCCTCCTGGTAAGATCTGACCACAAAACGGTCACTTTCAAAGTCACCATCTCTCCTGATCCCCCCCCCCCCCCCCAGCTAGGGTCAAACAAAAAAACTTCTCCAAAGCTGATTACAATCTCCTGAGGGAAGGTATAAACAGCTTCACAGCCCCCTCCCCATCTGTAGGAACTGGCACATATGTCCAAACCTACACCAAAGTACTATATGAGCATTTATATAGCTGCATGGAATCAGGAATACCTGACAGGACAAAATGCTCCTCCTCAAGGAAGAGTAAACTTGTCTGGTGGACATCAGCAATAAATAAACTCTATAACAAATGGAAAAAATTGCTGTCCAGGACCAAGAAGGAGCAGGTGCCTAATTGGAAGCAAACTCTCCTTAGCCTGAACAAGTACATAAAAGCACTAGTGAAATCCTCCAAAGCAAATTTCAAGTCCAAACTGGCCACATCTACTAAAGACAATCATAAGGCCTTCTTCACATATGTCCGCAATCTCAAGGGAAGCACTCAGATCTGCTCAGAACTGGTGGTCAAGGACACCACATACACAAATGCTGTAGATATAGCCAACCTACTGGCAGACAGGTTTAGTGAAAACCTCACCCCTCTATTCCCCCCTCCATGAGTAAATCAGGACATCCCCTGCACCTGCCCCCTCCCCTTATCTCTAGGCAGCAAGTCATCACTGCCCTCTCAAAGGCAAAAAAAAAATCCTCCATGGGACCTGATAACATCTCAGGCTGCATCCTATATGAACTTAGCAGGAACTTGCAACACAATTAGGCACCCTATTCAACCAAAGCCTGAGTAATGGCTTTGTCCCAGCTGAGTGGAGGACAGCCACTGTCATCCCTTTGCACAAATGTGGAGCATCCACTGATTCAGGAAATTATACACACATCAGCCCAACTAGCCTGATCTGCAAGGCCATGGAATGGATTATCATGGATCTCATTAATAAGGACAATGGCAGCCTACAAATACTCGACCTCACACAGTTTGGTTTCGTCAAGGGGAGGTCATGCCTGCTAAATTTGGTTGAATTCTTTGAAACAGTCACCAAAGCCATGGACGAAGGGAAGACTATGCATAATGCCTACCTTGACCTGGCCAAAGCCTTCAATACTATTCCTCACTCAGGTATAATAGATAAAGTCTCTCAACTAGGCATCAATCCATATGTTACCAGATGGGTAGCAAACTGGCTCACTGATAGAACCCACCTAGTCAAAATAGGGGAAGCCACCTCAAGCAGTAGACCTATCATGAAAGATGTACTCCAGGAATTGGTCTCGGGGCCTCTTTTGTTTGGGATATACGTTTCTGAGATGCAGGCCAAAACCAGTGGGCTATGGCTGATCAAGTTTGCGGAAGACTGCAAGCTGGGTGCTGCCATCAATTCCCCTAGTGATGTGGACATCCTCCAAGAGGGTCTCACCCAAACAACTGACTGGTGCTAGAAACATGGCCTCAAACTGAATGCCAAAAGATGCATTATCGTCCCCTTTGGGGAGAGTGATGTCCCCACAAATTATCACATTAATAATAAGGTCCTAAGCATGCAGTCAGTCGTGAGGGACTTGGGCACCAAGGTTGATAGCAAACTGACTTTTGGCCACCATATTGCCTCCATTGTATGAAAAGCTTTCTACATGGCCCACCTCATTAGTAAGGGTATCCCATCCTGGGACAAGGAGGTCATAACATCTCTGTATTCTTCCCTTATAAGACCCATTATTGAGTACAATGCCCCTTTCAGCATGTACCTCACAAAGCACATGCAGCAGGTGGAGAGACCACAGAGGTTCCTCACCAGGAGAATCCAGGGCCTCAGACATCTACCCTACACAGATAGGCTAAAAGCCCTGTCCCTCTACTCAGCCTCATACAGACTCCTCAGAGGTGACCTCTGTCTGGCATACAAAGCAATCTCAGATCCTGTCTTGATGGGACTGCTGCATATCCACAAGTCAAGCTCCAATCGAGTAACCTGCATGCACGACCTCAACCTGGTTTGTGACATCAGTAGGACTTATTGGCAGGACAGATTTGTGTCCCAGAGACTCCCTCTCTCCCCATTCTGTGGATTAGACTCCTTCTCCATGTCAAGCAGAGTACCTCATTAACCCTTTTTAAGTACAACCCGGATAACTGGATGGGGAACAGAAAATACACCCCTGAGATTCCACTCATGTCCCTGCTGGACAAGGGCAGCGGGTGCTGACTTGAAGGAACATGGTCTAAATGTTTGGTTAGGCTTGTAAGGGCCTCAAGGCCAATAGCCTGGTAACTTCCTATGATCCTTTGATCCTATGATATTCTTCCCTAAATAAGCTATTTTCCTAATATATAAATATTCAGCATATAGTCTTTTTTCTGAAATAATAAATAAAAACTTTTCTGCCAAGCTAACATTTTTTTATTTGCTCTAGTATATTTCTATTGACTTATTACACTTTCATATTCAACAAATGACACTCCCATGATCGTTAGTCCCTTTTATGTGAAATATAGTCTGTTTATTTTTTTATCTCCCCATATCCCTCAGATTTTATTTTGTTTCATTGCAGGCCAGCTTTTTAACAGATTTCCAATCCTACTTATAGCCTCACTTACCCATCCCTTGTTTTTTGTTATAAGAAGTAAAATCATCTGCATATGTTATACAGATAGGTAATATAACATTTCCTTTTATCTCACATCTTGCCTCCATCATTATGTACATGCATGTCTGTACTACTGTATTCATTACTAACACAAATAAGCACATACTCATTGGGCAGCCCTGTTGTTCTCCTCTCTTAATACTTATTTTTTCCCATCCATCCCTCATAACATGCACCCATGAATTTTCATAACATTTCTTTATTACATTTTGGCCTAATGGTTAAGGTGTTCTAACCACTGCAGGTTTTTTAAGGCTACACAGTAATGGGTGTGGTAGGGTGGGTTCGATGCAAATCTTGCGATTTTGTTACAAGTAATTTCCAATTTAGACAGAAGATTAGATTGGAGGTTTGTGAGTATAGGGGCTCCATAGAGTAATGTGGGGAGAAGGAAGGCTTGAGCAAGGGAAAGTCTGGAAGAATGGGTGAGGAATTGTTTATGTCTGAATAGGAGTCCACGTTTTTGGTGAGTCTTTTTTAATGCATTGTTGAATGTGAAGATCAAGCTAAGGTGGTTGTCAATAGTAATGCCAAGGAGATTTGTATGAGGCTCAGTAGAGATGGGAATGTTATTCAAGGATGAGACAGAAACGCTAGATGTTAAGTTGTCAATCTCGCCTTCATTCTTGCTGGATGGGTTCGGAGCTGACCCTCGGCTCCGACTCGGCCTATACTAAAGCTCGAGAGCTATTTATATTGGCTCGAGGCTACCCTATATCCCACAATGCTAGGCGCTAACTACCCAAATCTTGTTTGCCGCTTACAGCTGCGAGGTGCGTTTATTACCGGCTCTGCAGGTTAGATTTTATAATTCTTGAATTTCTCCCTTTTAGTCAGATTTTCAGTTAGTTTTTGTTAGCGACCATCCCCTTAGCTTCCCTTCATAGCTAATCTCCCTTCTGGTCCCTTTTAATCCCTTAATCCTACCCCTTCTTTGGTTAGAAGGTTAGGCCTTTGGGCCTATTCCTCCTTCTTTAAATTGTCAGTTTAAATTGTTGTGTGACTGACTTAGCTCGGGTTAAAGGGTGTCTGTGTGTGTGTGTATATTTTTTGTACTTTTTAGGATGTCTAAAGACACCAGGGTCTCAGGCTTCAAGAAGTGTGACTCGTGCTGTCAGAAAATGTCGCTGCCAGACGGTCACACTTCTTGTGTTTATTGCCTGGGCCCTCTGCACCTGCAGGACTCTTGTTCTGTCTGTTATGCGTTCAGTCCAAGAGTCCTGCAGGAATGCATAAATAAGTTAATTTTGAGGGGCTTATTAAAGCCTGAAGGTTCCCCGACCAAGTCATCGTCAGGGAAGCCTTCGAAGCCATCTAAGCCATCGGCTCCGTGTTCAGAACCTTCGACTGGTGGTGCTCTGACTGCTGCTACATCGGCTCCGGCTGGAGCCGATGTTTCCAAGACACAGTCTTCCTCATCGGCTCCAGCTGTAGTCGACGTTTCTCAAATTCAGTCTTCTACATCGGCTTGAGCCAGAGCCGATGATTCTAGGACTCAGTCAGCGCCGATAGTGGTGTCGGCACCATCTGCTAGCCATAAATGGTCCAGGTCTCTGTCCTTGGAATCTGATCACTCGGCTCCAAGGTCTCCCTTACTCTCGGAGCGGAGCCATCGAACCCATTCCTCTAGGTCATCCAGGCTCTCGGACCATGACCTCGAGAGGGTGGTTAGTAGACTTCTTAAGTCTCAGGCACTAGCCCAGATGCTCCATAGCCCTTTTTAACAGACAGTGGCTATTCCCACCCCATCTTCGATTCCTCCTATGACTTTTCCTCTGAGTTCGGAGCCGGAGATTGTGGGAGCCATGGCCGTCGACACGTCGGAGCTGATACCTCACCTTTTGGCTCCGTCGTTGGCTCCGGTCTCTTCCATGGTCCCATCCTTGGAGGGATCCGGGCGCATGGACTTCCTCGTCGGCTCCGAGGGGGCGAGTGGCATCGGACCCTTGTCTGACCCCGTTCTCCCTCTCGGAGCTTCGGCACTGGTAAGTCTGGCCCCAACATCGGCTTCGGAGCCATCCCTCTTGGTGCCGGGAGGGGTCCTTATCTCTTCGGAGCGGGGACCTTCTACCCTGCCTGATAGGGGTGCCTTCAAAGTCATGAGGAGCATGCTGGCCCCTGTGCCTGCTCCACGGTCAGCTCCCTCAGCTCCTCCCTCTGTAGTGCCTGCTGCGGTCTCTACCCACCCTCTCATTCCTGACTGTAGAGATCCAACGCCTCAGGTTTCCCCATTGGGAATATCCTCCTCTTCTGAGGTTTCCCCTGATCCATCAGGGGAACCCCCTCGGAAGAGGAAATGTAAGAGGAAGCATGTGGACTCCCCTGAGTCCATTACATCAGATACCAACTTGGATGAGTCGGAAGGGTCCCCACGGTCCCCCCTCTGAGGATGTCTCCTTTTCAGACATCCTTGAGATCCTGAAGCAGAGGGGGAACTGGTCTACCCTTAATCCTTCCGAGGACGAGTCGGTTTACCTAGAGGCGTTTGACTCTCACCCTTCCACCTCCTGGGTGTCTCCGCCCTTTGACCCCCTCATGGAAGTGGTGGCGCGGAAGGCATGGACAGCCCCTGATACGATGGAACCTACCCCACAGAGGCCTTCAAAATTCATAACAGCCCCTTCGGACAAACAGTTTTTAGCCAAGGGTGTCCTGGTTGACGCCATGGTGGTGGCTGCAGCCTCTAAGAAGGATCCTTCAGTACCTGTCCATCCTCCTAACAAGGAGTCTAGGACTATGGATAGGTACGGTAAGCAGATGTTTTCTTCAGCGACCTTTGTCATGCGGTCACTGAATTATCTGTGCCACTTCACCCGCCTTCAAAGAGACATGCTCAAAGAAGTGGGTGAGGTCTTACAGGATCCAACAGCTGCAGGGTCTCAGGACAAAATAAACTCCCAGCTGGCAACCCTGAATTCCATTGTCAACTCCTCCATGCGGCTTATTTACTATGCGGCCGATGGGGCGAGTAGGGCTACAGGCACAGGTGTGGCCTTACGGTATCACACCTGGATGCGGCTTTGTAACTTTGCAGACCCCTTTAAGGCGTCCTTCACTAACTCCCCCCTTTGACGGTTCAGCTTTGTTTGGACCTCAGGTGAAGGATACTTTGACCCGATGCGAGCAAGAAGGCAAGACTCCCTCTGCTGTGGGAGTCCATTTTTCCACCCCGTCTAGACCATACCCTATGGGTCAGAAGGGTGGGAAAATGTGGTTCCGTAAACCACAAGAGGTCGCGCCTGACGCAAGAGGTCAGTTTCCCTCTAGAGGCGGGGGGGGGAACAATAACAGACGCCGCCCTAGGGGCAGAGGAGGTCCGCAAAATCAGGGTAGCAGAGAGTCTCTTTCTGACAAACCCTTCCAGCATCCCTGAGAAGCTGCCCGACTGTCCGCCTTCGGAGGCAGTTGGGGGAAGGTTATCACTGTACCCAGAAGCCTGGCTTTCACTCACCCAAGACAAATGGGTACAGTCGATTATATCCAAGGGTTACAAAATTCCTTTTATCCACACCCCAACTCAGCCAAAAGGACCCCTCCCAGACGTTCCACCCAGTCTAAGGGAACAAGCAGTACTAGAAATATCAAAACTGCTAACAAAAAGAGCCATCCAGCCAGTCCCAGCAGACCAACAAGGATCCGGAATCTACTCCAAGTTCTTTTTGGTACCAAAAAAGACAGGGGACTGGAGAGCAATATTGGATCTCAGCAGACTAAACAAGTCTGTAAGAAGAACGAAGTTCCGGATGGTCACACTACAGTCCATTCTACCCTTTCTGGGTCAGGACGATTGGATGTACTCAGTAGACCTTCAGGATGCGTACTACCACATCAAGATGCACAGGCACTCCAGGAGGTTTCTCCGCTTCCGGCTGGGAGCCAGTCACTATCAGTTCAGAGCCCAGGCCTTTGGTCTCACTACAGCCCCCCGAGTGTTCACGAAATGCATGGCAGCGGTTACGGCTCATCTGAGGCGTCAAGGATTCCAGGTGTTTCCATACCTAGACGACTGGCTCCTCACTGTCACCACCAGGCATCAGCTTCTCCTCTCCAGAGATTACACCATTCATACTTGCAAAGGGCTAGGTATCTCCATAAATTTCAAAAAGTCTGCCTTGTCGCCTTGTCAGTCTATTACCTTCATAGGCGCCACCTTGGACACAGTCCGGCTCTCCGCAAAACTAACCGAGCAAAGAGTTCTAGATATTCACAGGCATGTTCACATCCTTCTTCAGAACAACAAAATCCAGGCCAGGTTTGTCCTGAAGGTATTAGGTCTCATGGCGGCAGCCATTACCCTACTTCCCCTAGCTCGCTTTCATATGTGGATCCTTCAGTGGATGCTTTTTTCCCAGTGGTCCTTTCAACAGCTTCCAATGTCACAAAACATTTTAATAACCCTGTCTTGCAAGAAACACCTTTCTTGGTGGATGGTCTCCCCTCAAGTCCTTCAGGGCAGACCATTTGTTCCTTCTCCCCCAGTCGCCACGGTGACAATGGATGCCTCCCTGATCGGGTGGGGGGGGGGCATTTTCAGGGCAGGATGGTCCAGGGCACATGGCAACCTTTCGAGTGCCACCTGCACATAAATGTCTTGGAGATGAGAGCAGTACTTTTAGTGTTGCAAGCCCTTCAGGACTCTCTTCCCATCAGGACTATTGCAGTTCAGACGGACAATATGTCTGTAGTGTGGTACATCAACAAGCAGGGCGGAACCAAGTCCTATCCCTTATGTCGAGAGGCACTCAGACTTTGGCAGTGGGCGATCTCCTCTCAGCGGTTTCTGATAGCAACGCACATCCCCGGGAAGTCCAACATCATAGCGGACAGGTAGAGCAGAGCCATTCTCATGCCACATGAGTGGTCTCTCAAACAAGCAGTAGTGGAAGAAATTTTTCAGAAATGGGGTCGATCTTGCTGCGATCTTTTTGCAACACCTCAAAACAGCAAGTGCCTCAACTTCTTCACTCTCTTCCCTCTTCCCGGCCACCCCCCCCAGAGACGCTCTAGTCCACGATTGGCCCTGGGGACTTCTGTATGCCTTTCCTCCCTTTCCATTAATCACTCAATTGATTCAGAAAGCTACCGCCGTGAGAGCCACCATGATCCTCATTGCTCCTTACTGGCCTCGACAGATATGGTTTCCGTTCCTGCATCGTTACCTCTTGGGGCAGCCCTGGCATCTGGACCCAGTGCCAGATCTCTTGACCCATTAGTCGGGACAGTTGCACCACTCCCTCCAATCTCTCAACCTCACAGCTTGGTTGCTCCAATTCCAACCCTAGCCAGGCTTCCCCTTATTTTCCATTCTGTGCGTGACATACTTATAGCTTCCCTAAAGTCATCTACCAGAAGGATTTATGCCAGCAAGTGGAAGTGTTTTTCCTTCCGGGCAGGAGCTAGAAATACAGATCCTTGTACTGCCCCTATCCAATCAGTCCTAGACTTTTTAGCCAAACTGTTTCACTCAGGGTCTTCTTCCTCCACCATCAGAGTACAGTTAGCGGCTATTTCGAACTTTCATGTAGGCTTTTCGGACTCCCGTATCATGTCCCATAAGCTTTGTAAAACCTTTCTTAAAGGTATTTTTTTGCTTAAGCCCCCAATCAGGGACACCCCCACCACAGTGGGACTTAAATTTGGTTCTAACTTCCTTGATTCTTCCCCCCTTTGAACCTTCGGCTTCTTGCTCTTTGAAATTGCTCTCTTGGAAGACTCTTTTTCTAGTCGCCATAACATCTGCAAGAAGAGTATCAGAACTTCATGCCCTTTGCATTCGTCCACCTTATCTAGTTTTCCATAAAGACAGAGTGTCCCTCAGGACTAACCCGTCCTTTTTACCCAAGGTTTCTTCTGAGGTGAATCTAAACCAGACTATCGATCTCCCAGTTTTCTTCCCCAACTACTTCAACAGAGCGGAACAAAAGCTGCATTTTCTGGACGTTCATCGTCAGCTCCATTACTATCTGGAGAGAACCAAGCAAGCTAGGAAATCTGAGCAGCTCTTCCTATCTTATGCTGCAGGGAAAAAAGGCCTTCCAGTTTCCAAAGTAACCCTTTCTAGATGGCTGGCCTCTGTGATTACTTTCATCTATGACCTCAGATGCCAAAAGCTACCGTCAAGGCCCAGGGCACACTCAACTAGAGCATTAGCCACGTCAATAGCTTTTCAGGCTAGATTACCAACAGATTCCATTTGTGCGGCAGCCACTTGGGCCTCTCCTCATACCTTTATCTCTCATTACAAATTAGACATGGCCTCCCGAAGCCAGGCTAATTTTGGTTCCACCGTTCCCAAGAGTCTGTTCTGATGAGCCACCCAGGGTGAAGGTGCTAGGGACGCGGTCCCATCCAGCAAGAATGAAGGCGAGATTGACAACTTAACATTGAGAAGTTATGTACCTACCATAACGTTCCATGTTAGTTGTCTTCTTCTCACCTTCTTTCTTGCATCCCACCCCCCATCCCCCTAGCCTGGATAGACCTAAGGATCCTTGGGGATCTTCTTCCTGCCTCAGTATTGGCCCCCTTGGCTATCCTTACTAGTAGCTATAGGTCTAGCTGACTTACGAGTGAGGTTTCCTCTTCTCCTTATTTTGGAGATCAGAACTGCTATGGTTTCAGCTATCAAACGAGATCTGGGTAGTTAGCGCCTAGCATTGTGGGATATAGGGTAGCCTCGAGCCGATATAAATAGCTCTCGAGCTTTAGTATAGGCCGAGTCGGAGCTGAGGGTCGGCTCCAAACCCATCCAGCAAGGAAGAAGGCGAGAAGAAGACAACTAACATGGAACGTTATGGTAGGTACATAACTTCTCATTTTATGGTGTTGCAGAGTAGAAGGGAAAAATAGAAGTTTAGTTTTCTTAAGGTTCAGTACCAGTTGGTTAGTAGCAAGCCACCTGTTGACAGAGTGGAGGGAGTCTTGGGTGAGGGTATGGATGTGAGTTGGGTTGCTGCAGGAGGAGATGGTAGTGGAATTGTCAGCATATTGAATAATAGTAGAGAGTAGGCAAGAAGAGTGAAGGCCATTAATAAAGATATTGAAAAGAAGGGGTCCAAGGATGGAGCCTTGGGGGACCGTGGTTTGAACAGGTAAAAAGGAGATAAGCTCGATTGTCATCTAACCGCCTGAAATTGATTTGACAGGTAGCTGGAGAACCAAGATAGAGTAGAGTTAGAAAGGTTTAGTGAAGCTAGTTTGGATGGGAATATTCTGTGGGAAACAGTGTAGAGGCTTTGGAAAGATCGAGAAACAAGCAGGACACTAATTAATTATTATCCCGGGATTTTGCAATGGTGTTTATGAAGGATATAAGTGTGGTAGCAGTACTATGTTTGGGGAGGAAGCCGTGCTGGGAGGGGGTGAGAAGGTTTTCATAAAGTAGGTCATCAAGGAGCTGTTTTTGGATGCATTGCCACCTTTGTGAAGGGGTATGACATAGAATTTTTTCCAGATATTAGGTACAGTGTTTTCCTGAATGGATCTATTGATTAGTATGGAAATGGGGAGTTGGCCACTGTTTTTGCGAATTGTGGAGCTACGTTATTTACTGATGGAGAACAAGTTTTAAGTTTAGAGAGATGTACATAGTGGAGACAGGTTTAAGAAAGAAGATGGTACTGTGGGGGAAAATAGGATGTGCAGAGTCACAGATAGTGTCACCTTTGGTCAGGGCGTGGATGGAATCAATACAGAAGGATCTGAGGAAAGCAGCGGTATCTCAGGGAGAGCTGTTTGGGCAGGTGTTTGGGGAAGATGGACATCCCAGATGTAATAGCTTATTTACAGAGTGCCAGAATGTTTGGAGATTAGAGTGAGGGTTATTGAGTGGTAGCTGGAAAAAGTTTTGTTTATCAAGGGTAACCTTTTTATTTGGTTAAGTTATGGAGCTGTCTGTAATTTTGAAGATCAGTGGGGGATTTGGATTTTTTCCCATTTTTTCCATATACTATCTCTCTCTTTTTCATGATGGTCCTGGTGGCTTGAGTTAGCCACGGAGCAAAATGCGTTTTGATCCCAAGTTTCCTAATGGGTGGAAAGGAGATGAGTGTTTCAAGGAAGATGTTAAATGATAGGACTGCATCTTCAAGGGTAAGATGGAAAAGGAAGGACCAGTTGATGGAAGAGAGCAAATGGTTGAAAATATCAGGGTTAAAACGGGAGAGTTTTTGACAGTCTCTACAAAGCTGGGGTTTATGAAGTTGGGGAGAATGTTTAGTAATGAAGGTAGGGTGGTGATCAATAAGGGAGTCTGATTGGGGCTGGATGTGAGGATCCACTCAAGAGTGCAACCTAAGTTCGTGAGTGTCTTAATCCGAGTTGGGTTAGAGATTAGCTGGGAGACGCCAGAGAGATGAATGGAGGAGTTTGAGGAATCAGTATCAAAGGAATTCCAATCAATGTTTACGTCACCCATAATAATAGTTTCATGGGAGATGTTTTGAGAAATCCAGGAGAGAAGGTGCTCTAGGATAGGGATATTGTTCCCTGGGGGGATGTAGATGGATACAATGGCTAGCTTTTTATGGGTGTTAATTACACAGTCAGCTATAACAATTTTGTTTGGGTGAAAGTCTGAAGTAGTAATTGAGAGAGGGTTAGAGTAAGTTGGTTGGAGTAGAGAATAGCACCACTGCCACCTTTATTTTTAAGATAATCTTGGTGGAGGATATTATAGCCTGGTGGAAGTATTTCAGTGTTAGATATTTGGGGCTTACGCCAGGTTTCTGAGAGACAGAAAATATCAGGGGTATGTGTGGACAGCCAGGCATGGAAGAGTGAGACTTTGTTAGTGATGCTCTGAATATTCATAGCTATAAAAGAAAGATTTTTGGTGGGAGTGCAAGAGGGTGGCTTTGAGGATATCTTAGTTTTGGGGGTTTTATTTCTTCATCACAATTCTGCAAAATTTCTAAATATTTCATCTTATTTCTTTTTTATTCTTCTATCCACTTATAAATATATTTTTATGTGTCAGATTATATACTACCAACCACTGTGTCCAATTTTTATAAAATGGTGTCATTGTCATATGATCTTTCCATAACATTTCTTTCTTTTTTATCATTTCTTACTCATTTTTAAACTCTGTAGTTAATCTCTTTATCCCTTTTCCATCCTTTATTATTTCACTGTTTTCCCCTATTCTACTCCATATTGCTCTATGATCTGAAAACTCACATAGGATCACATGATCATAGCAAGTTACTAGGCTACTGGCGCTGAGGCCCTTATAAGCCTAGCCAATAAATAACCCATGTTCCCACAAGGCAGGACCCAATGCTCCTGTCCAACAAGGACACAGGTGGAATCACAGTGATGTATTTTCTGTTTCCCATCCAGTTGTTCAGGTTGCTCTTAAAAAGGGATAATGAAGTACTCTGCTTGACGTGGAGAGGGAGTCTATTCCACAGATGTGAGATTCTCTGGGAGACATGTTTGTCCCACCAGCACGTCCTATTGATGTCACTGACCAAGTTGAAGTTTTGCATGTGGGTCACATGAGTGGAGTTTGGCTTGTGAATATGCAGCCATTTCATCAAGGTGGGATCAGAGATTGCTCTGTATGCCAGACAAAGATCATCTCTGAAGAGTCTGTATGAGATGGAGTAGAGGGACAGGGCTTTTAGCCTATCCGTGTAGGATAGATTTTTGAAACCCTGGATTCTCCTAGTCAGGAACCTCTGTGGTCTCTTCAGCTACTGCATGTACTTTGCGAGGAACATGCCAAAAAGTGGCATTGTACTCAATAACAGGTCTTATAAGGGAAGAATACAGGGAAGTTATGCCTTCCTTGTTCCTGGAAGAAATACCTTTACTAATGAGGTGAGCTGTGTAGAAAGCTCTCCATACAATGGAGGCAAAAGGGAGAGTGGCCTAATGGTTAAGGTGTTTGCCTTACAAGCACATGGTGCAGGGTTCAAATCTCACAAGGGATAATTGGCTAGGCTTAAAATGGCTTGCAAGGGCAGTTAGACTAGTACTAACCTATGAACCTATGAACATGGTAATCAAAAGTTAGATTTCTGTCAACTTGCGTGCCAGGTCGCTCATAACTGCTTGTGTGCTTAGGATGTTGTTATTAATGTGATCATTTGGGGAGATGTCACTGTCCTCAAAGGGGATGATGATGCATTTTTTTGCATTTGATTTGAGGCCGTGTTTTTGGCACCAGTCATTTGTCTGGGTGAGACCCTCTTGTAGTACGTCTACATCACTAGGGGAGTTGATGACGGCACCCAGCTTGCAGTCATCTAAATACATGGTCAGCCATAGACCTCTGGTTTTGGCTTGCACCTTGGGAAGTACATCCCAAACAGCACGGGCCCCAAGACCAATCCCTGGGGTACAACGCTCATTAGGGGTCTACTACTTGAGGTAGCTTCCCTTATTTTGACTGAGTGAGTTCTGTCAGTGAGACAGATCCATGGCCAGATATGGATTTACACCAAGCTGGGATAGTTTATCTATCATGCCTGAGTGGGGAATAGTGTCAAAGGCTTTGGCCAGATTAAACTAGGCAGCATGCACTGTCTTCCCCTCATCCATGCCTTTGGTGACTGACTCAAAGAAGGCTACCAAATTTAACAGGCATGATCTCCCCTTGACAAAACCAAACTGTGTGGGATCAAGAGTTTGCAGGTTGCTGATGTCCTTGTTATTATGGTCCATGATAATGCATTCCAAGGCCTTGCAAATCAGTCTAGTTAGGCTGATGGGTCTATAATTGCCTGGATCAGTAGATGCTCCACCTTTGTGGAGAGGGATGACGGCGGCTGTCCTCCACTCGGCTGGGAGGAAAACGGTACTCAGGCTTAGGTTGCATAGGGTGCCTGAAGGTGCTGCAAGTTCCTGTCAGAGTTGATATAGGATCAGCCTGGGATGTTATCGGGTCCCATGGAAGCTGTGTTTTTAGCCACTGAGAGAGCGGTAATGATTTGTTCCCTAGAGATAATGGGTGGAGGGCAGGTGCTGGGGATAGCCTGGATTACTGATGGGGGGGGGGGGACAGAGGGGTGAAGTTTTCACTGAACCTGTCTGCTAACATGTTGGCTATATCCACGGCATTTGTGTACGTGGAGTCCTTGACCGCCAGTTCAAAGGAGATTTAGGTGTTTCCCCTTAGATTGCAGACCTATGTGAAGAAGATCTTGTGATTGTCTTTATTAGATGTGACCAGTTTGGACTCAAAGTTACCCTTGGAGGACTTCACTAATCTGTTATTTTTTTTCATGTCTTTACAATTTTGTTGTTTGTCTTTCGGCTTTTCCTGGTTAGGGGTCACCACAGCGGAACTCCAGTCTGCTAATGATTGGCAGTAGATTTTCACAGTGCCGAGTTGCCAGCTCAACGCCCAACCTTCAACGAAAGCACGGCCATTCAAGCATGTCTTTCGGAATGCCACTCAACCCACGGGGAGGACATGCAGACTCCACACAGAAGGCACTCTCTGCACTCCAGCCGAGAATTGAATGGGAGAACCTCTTGCTGTGAGGTAACAACGCTACCGCTGCACCGTGGATTTCTTTCATGTCTTTAGAATAAATTATATAATCAAATTCAGTCTTAAAGATCCCCTTTTATATGTCTATTCTCTATTTTTCCAACATTTAAATCTCCACATTTTATTAAATCTCTTACCATTTTAATATCCAGTTTTATTTTTCCCTTTTCTTTCCTCAGGTTACAGTTAAAATCTCCTACCATCACTATTGACATAGTTACTAACACTTTTTTTCTTCAAACAATTGTTTTCTCTTTGCCATATTAGTACATGCATAAATCACTATTAATCTTACACATTTTTGTCTCATTCTCATATCACTACCCTTCCTGGTGCTACTATTATTACATCTAACATTTTTATTTCTTCATTTTTAATAAGAATTCCTGTATCAAAACGCCAAACAATTTGCTCCTTCCCATACTCCCTGTATTCTTTTCCTTTCCTCTTCTTTCTTACATCTGGTATCCGGCAAGCAAAGAATGTCTATTTTTTTAATTATTTTTTGGCACCATTCCACCACCTCAAAACCTCTTATATAATCTTAATGCTATTCAAGTTAAATGCTAAAGTTGCTATGTCATCCATTTCCTTTTCTGTGTTTACTTGCAGATCTTATGTTTCTTTCTCCTAAATCTGCCATCAATTGATTTATCATTATCCTGTTCTTCTTCTGTCCCAGTTTCCCCCTTTTCTTCCTGTGTATTAATAATCTCACTTTGAACTTCTCCAATACTTCTTCATTGTTCACTGGTTTTCAGTACCCCCCATACCATTTTCTATTTCAACGTCTTCTCTAATAATACTTTCTTCGGCTTGTTTTTCTTCTGAGCTTTGCTCTTCATCTACTCTTTATTTTCTAACATGGGCCAGTCAAACCAAAAGTGTCCAAATTATTTACATTTTCACAAAAAGACTTACAGTTTTTTGCTGTTATGCTGCCTTTCCCCACATTGGCCACACCTTCGTTTGTTACAGTCTTATACTTAATGATTTTTCATCCCTGCAGAAATGGCATACTTAGCTTTCACCACAGTACCTAACAAATCCTCTCTTACCACTCACAGCTATCTTATTTGAAATAGGGTGATTTTTTTTCCATCCTTAATGTCCATTTTTATCCACACTTTCGAACCCCCAATAAATAATTTCTTTCATCACATATTTTTTAATTTCATGTACTTTATTACATAGTGAAAGAAAAAAAAAGCTTTAGCTCACATCCATATCTGAAGCCCCAAACTGCTTATTTATTTTCTTTTTTAGTTGTAGTCCCACGCTCTGTATTAAGTAGTCTTTCCATGGTACTACTGCATTTTTTTTTGTCTCAGTCATAAATTTAAAGTTAAAACTTTCAAATGTCACTTCATAAAAATGTTCAGCTCCAAAATGAATTAACACTCTATGTCTTTAATGTTAAATCCTAGTGACAAAATAATACTCTCCATAATGTCATACTTGTTCACACTGCCATCTTCTTCTTCTTTCGGCTTTTTCCCGGTTAGGGGTCACCACAGCAGATCACCTGTCCACTCATGATTGGCAGTGGAGTTTTACAGTGTCGAGTTGCCAGCCCGACGCCCAACCTTCCACAGAAGGCACACACATGCACGCACTCACACCTAGGGCCAATTTAGAGTGTCCAATCCACCTATAGCATGTCTTTGGGATGTGGGAGGAAACCGGAGCACCCGGAGAAAACCCACGCGACCACAAGAAGGACATGCAGACTCCGCACAGAAGGCACCCCAACCAAGGATCGAACCAGAGAACCTCTTGCTGTGAGGAAGCAATGCTAACCACTGCACCACCACGGCCACCCAGACTTGTTCACACTGCCATCAATTTTTACATTTTATTCTTACCACTGATTGTCTTCTCTGTGGCTGTTGAGAAATTACAAATGTTTATCCTCTCTCTCATTTTATTCTTACCACTGATTGTCTTTTCTGTGGCTGTTGAGAAATTACAAATGTTTATCCTCTCTCAGTTCCTCCTTCTATTCTTCCTTGCCTGCTGTATCTGCATAACTTCTTCTTTCTTTTAACAAAAAACCCAGTTGCAGTGGTAAACCCCGAAAACTGGCTACTCCACCAACCAAGAATACCTTAATTTTTTCCCTTCACCAGCAGTTGTTTCTTTCCAGTCTCTCAGTTTCTTCTTCCTCCTGTAATACTCTCTCCACATATCACTTCATCTAGCTTCCTCTCCTTCCTTTGGTTGTGCCTGGTTCATCAAATTTAGCAGCACTTGTGTCTCCAGTCCTATATTGTTAA
The DNA here is from genome assembly GCF_019279795.1 of Protopterus annectens. Classification (NCBI taxonomy): domain Eukaryota; kingdom Metazoa; phylum Chordata; order Ceratodontiformes; family Protopteridae; genus Protopterus; species Protopterus annectens. Next base: position 1,039,136,195 of record NC_056733.1, read on the forward strand.
TCCTCGTTCATTCCTTACGTATAGGTATCGGTTCCGACCTCAGAACCGAGCCGGCCATTTTCCAAGCTCGCGTCAGCTACAAACTCTCGAGCTAAACTCTTACCCAGAATTCCCCTCTCCCTGTTACCCCAGATTTCGTTTGCCGCATTGCCATTCAGTCGTGTCAAGCTGCTTCTCTTGAGCTAAGTACAGTTATTTGTTGTTGAATACCTTTTTACATAAAATTCTTCTCAGAAAACTTTATATTTCATTGCCTCTTACCCTATCGCATCTAGTGACTGTCTTTTCTTGAGTTTTTCTCCTCTTTTATCTACTCTCTTTACCACGAGGTATTTCCCTACTACCATTGTTGGTAATCCTCCCCTTTCATACCTTCGGGTATTCTTTTGTACCATTGCTGGTACCCTTTCTGCTATCCCTTTTTGTCTATCATGGCAGATAAGAAAGGTAGTCCGGGGTTTAAAAGGTGTCCTGATTGTGGACACAAATTTCCTACCTCTGATGCACACGCTTTGTGTGTTTATTGTTTGGGGGCTCCCCAGTTTTCTGTTGATCCACCCTGTACTATTTGTGAGAAATTTTCCAATAGGACTCTTATTAGAAAGGAAAAATAAGTTGCTGCTGAAGGGACTTCTTAAATCTCCCTTTTTAGAGGCTATTTCTGGGTCAGAGGTCTCAACCCCTCCTTGAACCCATAAAAAATGTTGGATGTGTCTTCTAAGGCCAAGTCTTTGCCTTAGTCTCCGGCTGGGGACTCCTGCCAACCAAAATCTAAAAAGGCTAAAATCTCTGCTCCGGAACACACTCAGTCAGCCCCAGTGCTTTCAGTGCCTAAACCTTCGGCACCGTGGCCTTTGGCTCCATTAGTAATTTCAGCTCCGGCTTCTCCTGCAGCCTTTACTATATTGGCACCAAGGGGCTCCTCGGTGCAGGCCTTTACTGCTACTGTATCAGCACTGACCTCTTAGATGGTGCAGACTGTGACCACTTCGGTTCCAACATCTTTCTCGGAACCAAAGCCTCAGTTGATGACTTCCCTTTTGTCGGTTCCAGTCTCGGTACCGACATCCACTACTTCGGCACCAAAGCTTGTGTCGGTGCAGACCGTGACCTAAGCACTGATGACTTCCTCAGTGCAGGCATCCCTAGTACAGTCTCTTCCGGCACCGTTGTTCTTGGTGTGGACTGGGGAGCTAGGCACCGAGTCTGTCGCTGCTGTAGACAGGCTTGTCTCTCCCTCTGTCTCCGTGAGGTCCACCAGAAGCCTCTTCGAACATGATGTGTTGCATCTTGTGGATCAAGTACTTTTGGCCAGAGGTATTCCACCACCCAGGACATATCCTTCCTTGGGAGGTGATCACCCATCTCCAAAGACCCCTTCTTATTCTCCTCCTTCATTGCCATTGAAGTCCATGGATATAGCACAGTCTTCCCTCTCTGCGGTTCCCGTTATGGATCACACTAAGGAACCGCAGTTGCCTTCATGGCAAGAAAGTTTTGTTATGACCCAGGATGATTTGCTGCTCCACAGCCATCTGGGGACTCTGAGTAGGCAGACTGAGCCACCTAGTGGAGGGGTGATCCCTGTCCTGGACATTCATCCCTCTTCAGATGGCCAAGCCTTCCAACTGATGGAGAAGGCTCTGGCCTCTACTGGCGATACTGTGCTGTCTATCCCCCCACCCTCCTCTGGTGCATTGTTTTCACAAGTTGCACCTAGCAGACACCGGGTGCAAGGGCCTCAGGACAATTTCCCACAGGAAACCCCTTTTCTGCTGCCTTCCCCAGCTTCTCCCTCTGAGGAAGTACACCAGAAAAGTTTGTGTAAGAGGAAGCACATGGACTCAACAGAGGAGTCTCTCACTGAAGGCACAGACTTTGATGAGGAGGAAGGATCCCCTTGGTCACCCTCTGAGGTATCCTTTGGCGATATCCTTGAAATCCTTAAGCAGAGAGGTGACTGGCAGCCCTCTAATCCAACCTCTGAGGAGTCTGTGTTCCTGCAGGCTTTTTGCACCTGGCCCCCTACCTCCTGGGTTACTCCACCTGCCGATGAGCTTGTCCGGCTCATCGTGCAGTGTGCATGGAAGGCTCCCGACACCGTAGAGGCTATTCCCCGGAGGCCAGACAAAATCTTATCCCCTCCTGCTACAGACCCTCACTGGTGGAAAGGTCTCCCTGTGGATGCCCCGGTAGTGGCAGCCGCAACAAAAAAGGTTGTGGTGGAAGAGGAAAGCCAGACTGTCCACCCACCCAACAAGGAGTCCCGGGCTCTGGACAGGCTAGGGAAGCGCACCTTCACTTCATCGACCTTTGCTATCAGATCCCTGAATTATATGGCACACTTTACCAGGCTTCAAAGGGATCTAATTTCCGAGCTCTATGAAACCTTGGCTGGTGCCATGTCTGATGAGGTCCGAGACAAAGTGGCCTCTCAGATGGCCACTATTGATTCAATATCTAACTCCTCCATGCGGCTGATATCTCATACATCAGAAGGAGCAGCTAGAGCAGCGGGTTCAGCTGTGATCTTAAGACGACATGCCTGGATGCGCTTGTGCGATTTCGCGGAACCCTTTAAGGCCTCCTTCCTTAATGCCCCCATTGAGTCCTCTTCGTTGTTTGGACCCAAAGTTAAAAACACACTGGCCAGATGTGAACAGGATGGTAAGACCCTTTCTGCTGTAGGTGTCCATTACGCTTCTCCTCAATGTACTTTCTTCCGAAACCAAAAGAGTGGGAAGATATGGTTTAAAAAATCTCAGGGTCCTTTCCATTACACACAGGCTGAGTTTTCCCCTAGAGGCAGAGGGGGAAACTCAAAGGGAAGACGCCCCTTTCGGGGTAGAGGGGGTCCATGTAACCGGGGTTCCAGGGACTCGTTCTCTGGCAAATCCTACCAGCAGTTCTGAAGAGTGGCCCAACCCCTTTCCTCTGGAGGTGGTTGGGGGTAGTTTCTCCTTGTACCCTTCTGCCTGGCTAACCATCACCACCGATTCTTGGGTACAAAGGATTATAACCAGAGGTTATCATATCCTCTTCGATCTTTGTCCTGTTCCTTCAAAAAACCTTCCCGACGTTCCACCCAGTCAAAGGGAAGAAGCAGCACTAGAGATAGAAAAGCTGCTAAGAAAGAGCATCATCCAAATAATCCCTCCAGACCAGATAGGATCCGGATTCCACTCAAGACTATTTTTGGTGCCAAAGAAAACCGGGGACTGGAGGTCAATCTTGAACCTCAGTGTACTGAACAAGTTTGTGAGAGTGCAAAAATTCCGGATGGTCACAATACAGTCTATCCTTCCGCTTTTGGAAAAAGATGATTGGATGTACTCGATAGACGTTCAAGATGCGTACTACCAGATAAAGGTGGACAGGTCATCAAGAAGATTTCAGCGCTTCCGTGCGGGAGCCAGTCACTACCAGTTCAGAGTGCTGCCCTTCGGACTCTTTCACCTCCCAGAGTGTTCACAAAGTGCATGGCAGTCATCACAGCTCACTTGTGACTACAAGGATTCCAGGTGTTTCCATACCTAGATGACTGGCTCATTTCTGCACCCACCAGGCATACTCTCTCTTCACTACACAAAGGCTAGGCATAACCATAAACTGGCAAAAACCAAACCTCACCCCATCTCAATCCACAGAGTTCATAGAGGTTATCTTGGACACAAAGAATTGCAGAGCATCCTTGCCAGAGCACAGAATTCTAAGGATAAAGCAACAACTGGTCCTAATCCTTTCAAGAGAGAAATCCACAGCTCACTCTGTCTTACTGCTGTTGGCTTCCATGGCAGCCTCATCACCATTGTCCCCCGGCCAGGTTTCATATGAGGCTTCTACAATGGCTACTGCTTACCCAATGGTACCCTTTTCAGTATCCTCTTTCAGCCAAGATTCAAGTAACTCACAGGTGCAAACAAGATTTAAATTGGTGGATGACCCACAACCCATCACAATGATTTTGCCCCTTTCCCCCCCAGCAACCCAAGGCCATAGTGACCATAGATGCTTCCCTGATGGGGTGGGGGGGCTATGTCAGGGACAAACAGTCCAAGGCACTTGGTCAGAGTTGGAGGCCCAACGGCATATCAATGTTCTAGAGCTGAGGGCGGTGCTTCTAGTGTTGCAAGCATTCCATCCCCTGCTGCCACCTGGGATGATTGCGATTCAGTCAGACAACATGGCGGTTGTCTGGTGCATCAACAAAAAAGGTGGAACCAAATCTTACCTCCTATGTCGAGAAGCCATGAGGATATGGCAATGGGCGATAGCTACCAACTGCTTTCTTCTAGCAACGCACATTCCCGAGAGTTCCAACGTGATAGCAGACAGACTCAGCAGGTGCATTCTACAACCTCACGAGTGGTCCCCAAATCCCTTGATGGTGGTGGAGATCTTCCACTGCTGGGGCCATCCTTGCTGTGACCTCTTTGCATCCCCGGCCAATTACAAATGCAGCAACTACTTTGCCCTGATCCCCCCTCCAGGACAGTCACCCAGGGAAGCTCTAGTCCACGATTGGCCCTTGGGTCTTCTTTATGCATTCCCACCTTTTCCCCTCATTCCCCAATTTCTGAAGAAAGCCCGTCAGTTGAAAAGCAAGGTGATCCTCATAGCACCATATTGGCCTCGTCAGATCTGGTTCCCCTTCCTTTGGCCTCACCTAATAGATCAATCATGGATTCTCCGTCCAACCCCGTAGTTGATCTCACACCCGCAGAACCTGATTCATCCCAACTTGAACAGCCTGAAGCTCACAGCTTGGCTCCTCCAATTCCCTTGATTGCCAGGCAGAATGATCTTGCTTTACCAGTGTGTGACATTCTTATTGCATCTCATAAGTCTTCCACTAGAACTACTTATCTAGGCAAGTGGAAAAGGTTTACCTGTTGGTTGAAAGGAAAACAAGTAGATCCCTTCTCAGCACCAGTATCGATTGTCCTAGAGTATCTGGCCGACCTATTTCAATCGGGTTTTCTACCATTAGAGTTCATTTGGCTGTAATATCTAACTTCCACGAAGGTGTCCAAGACTCCTCTCTAATGTCACACAGATTATGCAAGACCTTCATTAAATGTGTGAATCATTTGAGGTCCCCTTTTAGAGAACCTATACAACCTTGGGATCTGTCATTAGTTCTACAAGCTCTGACTATGTTACCCTTCGAACCATCCTCTTCTTGCGACCTCAAATATTTGTCATGGAAAACCCTGTTTTTGGTCGCCATTACTTCTGCCAGACGTATCTCTGAGCTTCAAGCTTTATGCATCAAAAGTCCATACTTGATCTTTCATAGAAACAGAGTGTCTTTGAGAACTAATCCTTCCTTTCTGCCAAAAGTGCTCTCTGAAATGTCCATTAATCAAACCATTGAATTGCCAGTTTTCTTTCCTAATCATTCAAACAGAGTTGACTATTGCCTACATACCCTAGATATTCATAAGTAAATCTGCTTCTACTTGAACAGGACTAAGTCCTTTCGTAAATCTGACCAGTTATTTTTGGCCTATTCTGGTTCTAGATTAGGATCTGATGTTGCTAAGGTCACATTGGCTAGATGGTTGAAGGATTGTGTGACCTTTATTTATACAAAACGTAATATCCCAGTGCCTACTACCATGAAGGCTCATTCGACAAGGTAGGTAGCAACTTCTGCTGCCTTCCATGCCAGAGCTTCTTTACATGACATCTGTGCAGCTGCAACTTGGGCTACGCCTCACACCTTCATCAATCATTACAAATTGGATTTAGCCTCCAGGGGAAGAGCATATTTTGGTTCTATGGTGCTCAGGAATATCCTTCCATGAGATCCTCCCAGGAATAGAGGTAGCTGGGGACTCTGTCCCATATGTAAGGAATGAACGAGGATTAACAATATCAGATAAAGATGTTATGTCTTACTATAACGTTCCATCTGCATTGCTGATCCTCATTCAGTCATTACGACCCTCCCTCCTTCCCCCTCTTGTGGCTTCTAGTGGATCTCACCATCCGGTTCTTTTAGGTCATTTGACCAGAGGTAGCCCCTACCTTCTTTTGACTTGCAAACTTAATCTGAGGTAACAGGGAGAGGGGAATTCTGGGTAAGAGTTTAGCTCAAGAGTTTGTAGCTGACGCAAGCTTGGAAAATGGCAGGCTTGGTTCCGAGGTCGGAACCGATACCCATACGTAATGACTGAACGAGGATCAACAATACAGATGGAACATTATGGTAAGACATAACTTCTTTTTTCATCTTCTTTTCCTTCCTTCAGTAAGTTTTCTCCTGCTTCTCTCTCCAGCTCTGCTGCACTCTCCTCCATCTTGGAATTCCTGGAACTACAGTAGCAGCTCTTCAGCATAACCTAGCAGCTACACAGAGTGTTTCACTTCCTCTCCTCCAAAGCGTAGGGGAGGATCCCCTGTAGTTTGGCCAAATTACAGCTAGTCAGTTTGAATACTACCTTGGATCTATCCAGAAAAGGGGACAGTGGCCTAGTGGGACTAACACAGTCAACACCGAATAAATTAAATAAATAAATAAAGAATAAATAAAAAGTTTGAAAATAAGTATATACCTCCAAAATAGTTAAAGTTGAGATGTCTGTCCTAGAGATGGTTATTCACTGTCCTTGACATGTATCACTGGACCATGCATAAAGTTAATAAGAGATATACCTCATGTCAACCTGTGTTAATTCCTTTGAGGTACTTAAAGGGTTCTGTGATGTTCACATATTTTTCCTTTCAGAAGCACACATTGTAAGTTCCTTCAGTCACTTTTCATAGCATTTCAGATTGAAGTCTTATGCAATGTCATGCCATTTTATTGGTACTTTGAGTATAATTATCATCATGAAGAAATGTTTTCTTCAAACTACATGCAGTACATATGATGTGATCTCAGTACCTATATATGCTTTGTATACTGAGAGATAGCAGCTTCCTTTTTTCATTGGTTATGCCACTATGTACTCTAGCATCCTCTATCAGTTCTTCACAATTAATATCAGCTGATGCATTTCTGACCATTTCTGCAAAGTTCTTGCATCTTTTCTTGTTCTTTCACCTCCTATACTTTTCTACTAGTTATGTGGAAGCTGTATTATCTACAAAATTATGCACATTTTCTTCCACATCTTCTGAAACATATTTAAAATGACTACATTCTGTACTAAGCCCTTCTAGCAACCCACATATGTTCATTTGCAATACTGTTACAGTTGTCTTGAGTACTGAGATTTTGGCCACGGAAGGTCTGACATTTGGCCCAACCTCCAGAGTGTATTTTCTTCCCCCTCTAGACACTTCCATTAATTTGGGATGTCAGGATATTTCCAGTATAAGATCATGCCAACTCATGCCATTTTGTATGGTTCAGTATTCCCACAAGATCCTTTAGAATATATCTGTGGTGGAGCAAGCCATACTGCCCATGGATCCAGAGAGAAGGTCCATATTGTTTTTTGAGCCCACTACTCACCGACATAACAAGGAAAACAGAGTGCTATACCACTCTGGAAGAAGGCATACACAGCTGCCACTCTAGCCTTCAGGTCCATAAATTGTCAGATATGCATGACTTGATACCAGATTCAATGGAGTGGATAAATTCAAAGAGAAGACTGCAGAGGTGTCTGGTGGGGACCTGAGGACAAAAGTATTAGAGCTACTAGAACTCACCCAGACTGATAGTCAGGTGACAAAAACTCCCTGTTAGGTGTAGTTATGATGTTGTAAATGCAGCATCCAGGATGGCAGCTCTGGAAGTCAGTCATAAGAAGATATGCCTGGGTGTGGCTACAACCCATGGTAGACAATGCCAAAGTGCAGCTTCTCAATATAGCACTCAGCAAAGACCTGCTCCTTGGGGACAACACTAGTGACCTGTATAGGAACATGGATAGCAGGGGCATAGCTGGCATTAGACATCCACAAAAGCCTCATGATGACTTGCTAGTGAGGGGGGCCCCCAAGGAACATGATAAAAAGACTGGTAAGCATATGCAGTAAACATGTGGTTTTGGGTGCAGATGGCATTTCATTTACAACATGAATATGCTATGCTCCACATAGTTGTTTTTGTCTGTGTTTTTTTTTTTTTGTAGTTGTAAGCAGGCAGACGTGTGATGTTGCTGTTGGGCTAAAGTCCATCATGCCCACATCTGCTTGGCTGCTGCAGTCTTCTAGGCAGTGGTGATACATTTAAATGTGGAAGATGATGGAACCAGGATCACTTTTGTTTTTTCAGAGCTGGATAGCACACTGCAGCATTGTTTATTTGGAGTGTTGACCTGAGCTGTCTGTCTTAAAAAGGACAGATATACTCACAAAGAACTCACCTGAAACAAATAACTTCTATTTTTTTTCCAAGTTGCAAGTGTGCATGAAGAAGGAAATAGTTACAATGGGATCACCATGAGTCAATTGGCAAGAAAGATCTGGTAGAATTATATCTGACATGGGACTAGGCAGAAAGGTGGGCTGGAGAAAGATCTGGTAGAATTATATCTGACATGGGACTAGGCAGAAAGGTGGGCTGGAAAAAGATCTGGTAGAATTATATCTGACATGGGACTAGGCAGAAAGGTGGGCTGGAGAAAGATCTGGTAGAATTATATCTGACATGGGACTAGGCAGAAAGGTGGCTTGGAGAAAGATCTGGTAGAATTTTATCTGACATGGGACTAGGCAGAAAGGTGGCTTGGAGAAAGATCTGGTAGACGTATATCTGACATGAGACTAGGCAGAAAGGTGGGCTGGAGAAAGATCTGGTAGAATTATATCTGACATGGGACTAGGCAGAAAGGTGGGCTGGAGAAAGATCTGGTAGAATTATATCTGACATGGAACTAGGCAGAAAGGTGGCTTGGAGAAAGATCTGGTAGAATTATATCTGACATGGGACTAGGCAGAAAGGTGGCTTGGAGAAAGATCTGGTAGAATTATATCTGACATGGGACTAGGCAGAAAGGTGGCTTGGAGAAAGATCTGGTAGAATTTTAGCTGACATGGGACTAGGCAGAAAGGTGGCTTGGAGAAAGATCTGGTAGAAGTATATCTGACATGAGACTAGGCAGAAAGGTGGGCTGGAGAAAGATCTGGTAGAATTATATCTGACATGGGACTAGGCAGAAAGGTGGGCTGGAGAAAGATCTGGTAGAATTATATCTGACATGGGACTAGGCAGAAAGGTGGCTTGGAGAAAGATCTGGTAGAATTATATCTGACATGGGACTAGGCAGAAAGGTGGCTTGGAGGAAGATCTGGTAGAATTATATCTGACATGGGACTAGGCAGAATGGTGGGCTGGAAAAAGATCTGGTAGAATTTTATCTGACATGGGACTAGGCAGAAAGGTGGGCTGGAGAAAGATCTGGCAGAATTATATCTGACATGGGACTAGGCAGAAAGGTGGCTTGGAGAAAGATCTGGTAGAATTATATCTGACATGGGACTAGGCAGAAAGATGGGCTGGAGAAAGATCTGGTAGAATTATATCTGACATGGGACTAGGCAGAAAGGTGGGCTGGAGAAAGATCTGGTAGAATTATATCTGACATGGGACTAGGCAGAAAGGTGGCTTGGAGAAAGATCTGGTAGAATTTTATCTGACATGGGACTAGGCAGAAAGGTGGCTTGGAGAAAGATCTGGTAGAAGTATATCTGACATGAGACTAGGCAGAAAGGTGGGCTGGAGAAAGATCTGGTAGAATTATATCTGACATGGGACTAGGCAGAAAGGTGGGCTGGAGAAAGATCTGGTAGAATTATATCTGACATGGGACTAGGCAGAAAGGTGGCTTGGAGAAAGATCTGGTAGAATTATATCTGACATGGGACTAGGCAGAAAGGTGGCTTGGAGAAAGATCTGGTAGAATTATATCTGACATGGGACTAGGCAGAAAGGTGGGCTGGAGAAAGATCTGGTAGAATTTTATCTGACATGGGACTAGGCAGAAAGGTGGGCTGGAGAAAGATCTGGTAGAATTATATCTGACATGGGACTAGGCAGAAAGGTGGCTTGGAGAAAGATCTGGTAGAATTATATCTGACATGGGACTAGGTAGAAAGGTGGGCTGGAGAAAGATCTGGTAGAATTATATCTGACATGGGACTAGGCAGAAAGGTGGGCTGGAGAAAGATCTGGTAGAATTATATCTGACATGGGACTAGGCAGAAAGGTGGGCTGGAGAAAGATCTGGTAGAATTATATCTTACATGGGACTAGGCAGAAAGGTGGGCTGGAGAAATATCTGGTAGAATTATATCTGACATGTGACTAGGCAGAAAGGTGGGCTGGAGAAAGATCTGGTAGAATTATATCTGACATGGGACTAGGCAGAAAGGTGGGCTGGAGAAAGATCTGGTAGAATTATATCTGACATGGGACTAGGCAGAAAGGTGGGCTGGAGAAAGATCTGGTATAAATATATCTGACATGGGACTAGGCAGAAAGGTGGGTTGGAGAAGAGGGGATAGTCAAGTTGCCAACCCTGAACCATCACTTATAAGCTCAAATCCAGAGTATGCTAAGTTGGAGATGAAACTAAGCAATTTGTTGGCTTTTTATTTTTGGATCTACAATGTTTCTGTCATTACCATTGCACATTAAATAGCTAGTTGCAGCTGCAGAATAGAGAATATTCAAATATTTGAACAAAGTTAGAAAACAATTCGTACATTTCCTATCTGAAAATTGCTTAAAATATCTTGCAGTCATATGCTTTGCAGTTTAATAATGCATGGTATTTACTAAATATTTAGTTTTACTGCATTGTATTAAAAAAGCTAACAAAAATAAAAGTTAACAGTAGCCCAAAGTTTGGTGTCAATGTGTTTCCACCTCTACCATGCACTGAATCTTGTTGCAACTGCAGTGATTTAGGATAGTAACAACTGACATGTTTTATTTAAGCAATAACCCATGCCTGGGTGTGGGTAATGCTGGATTTACCCACGGTTGGTGTGGTTTGGTCACGAGGATGAAGCCCGAGTGGCCAAACAAAGACAACCTTGTGTAAATCCAGCATTACCCACACCCAGAAGTGGGTTATTGCTATTATACAATGACATTATTTAAGAAAAAGAAATATTTACTTTTTTTAAATAATGGCATTGTATAATACCTCCATAGGTTCATAGGTTCATAGGTTCATATTAGGCTATCTGCCCTAGGGCATTTATAAGCCTAGCCAGAATGTGTTTGGCTTTCGCCACCCATTTTAAATTTATTTTGCTATGCCCTTTTTCGAGGTTAGTATACTGTGCCTCTGTCTAACAGTGACACAGAAGTGATACCCGGGGTAAACCTACGATCTCCCATCCACTCATCAAGATTCCTCTTGAAGAGAGTCAATGAGGGACTCTGCCTAACCTGGACTGGGATTTTATTCCAGAGTGAAGGGAGCCTCTGGGTTATGAATCTGTCCCTCCAGCATGTCCTATTTATTTCAGTGCTGAGGTTCAAGTCTCTCGAGCGCATAGCTTGATAGGATTTGGATTTTCTGAGGTGCAGCATGTCCATTAATTCCGGGTTGGACATGGCTTTATACGTCAGGCACAGATCGCCTCTGAACAGGCGGTATGCCACTGAGTAGAGCTGGAGTTTCTTTAACCGGGCAGCATATGGCATCTGTTTGAGCCCTTTGATCCTCTTGGTGAGGTACTTTTGGGGTCTTTCCAGTTGCTGCAGGTGTCTGGTAAGGTACATCCCAAAAGGGGCATTGTACTCAATTATGGGCCTGATGAGGGATGAGTAAAGAGGCACGATGATGTCCCCTGATCTAGATGTGAATCCCTTCATGATTAGGTGGGCTATATAAAATGTTTTTCTAACCACTTTGGCCACGTGGTTGTCAAATGAGAGATTGCTATCAACTTGGGTCCCGAGGTCCCTAATTACTTCTTCTGTACTTAATGGATTACCACCTATGTGGTAATTTGTGGGCACTTTGTTTTTGCCAAAGGGGATGACTATACACTTTTTGGCATTTAGCTTGAGGCCATGGCTCTGGCACCAGTTGTCTGTTTCTATGAGGCCCTTTTGGAGGATGCTTGTGTCGGCTGGAGAGTCGATTATGGCGCCCAGTTTGCAGTCATCTGCGAACTTGGTCAGCCACAGTCCATCCATGTTGGCCTGTACCTCCGAGAAATATATAATGAACAAGAGAGGTCCCAGGACTGAGCCTTGTGGGACGCCACTTGTAACTGGTTTGGAGTCTGACATGGCTCCAGCAATTCTAACCATGTGGGTTCTGTCCTTGAGCCAATTTGCAATCTATATAGTGACATAGGGGTTTATATTTAAGCTGGTGAGCTTATCTATAATGCCCGAGTGGGGTATCATATCGAAGGCTTTTGCGAGGTCCAGGTAGGCTGTGTGGACCACCTTCCCCTCGTCAATGGCCTTGGTGACTGTTTCAAAGAAATCAACCAGGTTTAAGAGGCAGGATCTGCCCTTAACAAAGCCGAACTGGGTAGGATCCAGTGTTTGTAGGTCCCCAATATCTTTATTTATGAGGTCCATGATGATCATTTCCATAGCTTTGCAGACCAAGCTAGTCAGGCTTATGGGGCGATAGTTTCCAGGATCCGTTGAGGCACCACCTTTATGGAGAGGGACCACTGTTGCTGTACGCCACTCATTGGGCACATATCCTGTAGTAAGGCTGAGATTGAACAGTAGTTTTATGTTTGGGTTTAGCTCTTCTTGGAGTTCATGTAGGACGCAGCCCAGGACACCGTCTGGTCCCATTGATGCTGTGTTTTTTGCTTTGGAGAGGGCAGCTCTTACCTGAGCATCTGAGATGTCAGGGAGGCAGCACTCTGCTGGGATAGATATTTGCCCTTTTGGTGGGGGGGGGGGGAGAAGTTTGCGCTGAACTTGTCAGCTAGGATGTTGGCAATGTCTGTGGGTTCAGTGTATTTTTTGTAATTTTGGACTAATTCTGAGCATATCTGGGAATTACCACCCAGGTTCCTAACATAACTAAAGAAAGCCTTGTGATTATCCTTAGTGTCCTGTGCAATTTTTCTCTCCATGCTGCTCTTCCGCAGCTGTCCGGTATTCTGCGGCAGTTCTGATGTACTGCGCATGCATATGCTTATGCAGTACATCAGAGTTGTGTGTGGAAGCAATGGAGAAAGGAAGATCTCCGTTGCTTTTTAAAAGGTGTCTCGCTATGTTAAAAGAGTTTAACATAGCGAGATATCTTTAAAAAAAGCAATGGAGAAAGGAAGATTTTCCGAGCTTTTTTTTAAGCTATCTCGCTATGTTAAACACGATGGATTGCTACCTGGATCAGGGATAGCACCCACATGCAATTGTATTGCAATTCTTGTCATATACTTGTATCTATTCTTAACCATTATTTCCATGTTATGTCTAATTTGGTATAATTTTTAAACTATATTTGTTTTTTGTATTATTTTTAAAGACTGTAAAACTTATTGTTCTTAAAATCTTTTGTAGTACTTTGAAGCTTTTTTCAACAAATGATATGGCAGCAGTGTTGTTTAGAGAGACAGAGAGAGAGAGAGAGAGAGAGAGAGAGAGAGAGAGAGAGAGAGAGAGAGAGAGAGAGAGAGAGAGAGAGAGAGAGAGAGAGAGAGAGAGGATGTCGTGGCGTAGTGGGTAAGTACATTACCATGTTTGATGGGGTACATGGTTTGAGACTGGCCGCACCTACTGTTTGCAAGGCCTTAACCTGGTCTGTGACATTAATAGAACTTGTTGTGGGATAGCTTTTTGTCCCAAAGACTCCCCATCTGTGGAATAGACTCCCTGTCCATGTCAAGCAGAGTACCTCTCTAGCCCTCTTTAAGAGCAACCTGGATGACTGGATGGGAAACAGAAAATATACCACTGGGATCCCACCTGTGTCCCTAATGGACAGGGGAAACAGGTGCTGACTTTGAGGGAATATTGGCAGAATTCTTGGCTAGGCTTATAAGGGCCTCTGGGCCAATAACCTAGTATCATCCTGTGAACCTATGAACCTATAAATCAACAAGCACATTGATATATATATAGACAGACACAGACAGACATATATTTTCCCCATTAATTTCATTTGTAAATAGGGGACTGCTGCTCCTAGGAATTAAAAAAAAAATGGTGACTGGGGTGTGAAGATGGGGTATCAGTTCCTTTACAGAGTCAAGCAACACAGCTATTAATTAGCATATTTCTGTCTAGCTATATATGTATCTGTCTGTCTGTCTCTATGTCTCTATGTCTGTCATCTCTCTCTCTAGCTATATATGTATCTGTCTGTGTCTCTCTATGTCTGTCATCTCTCTATCAAGCTATATTCCTACTAGCTAACCACCTACCTGTATAACTATAAATATTTGAAAACATCATGATGGAGATGAAAGCTTAGGTGGTTAGAAAGCCACGGTCATCTTTATCTGTCCATGTAATCATATTAAGCACATTACTATCATTCTGGATAAGCACTTTTGTAGGGTCCAGTATTCTCTAGTATTACCATTAAGCCTTTAAAATTCCAAATATATAAGGTGTAGCAAGAGAATTTGGGGCCTCATTTGGTGCCTCATTTGTTTCTTGCTTACTGATACTTCATAATCTGTCAAACCTTTTTTTAAGGCAGCAACAAACCATTGCACTGCTGCATTAATAACTATGCTTTTTATACGCTTTCTACTTTAGCATTAAGTGAACAAGATCACTTACAGATAGCACAAAAAAACTTTAAAAAATATATTTATTGATGTAAGCTAAAAAAACAACAGCTTTACAGTTTACTAGCTGGCATTAAGTGATGACAACCGATTATACACCACAGAAACTGAGTGAATATCTTACAGCTACCTTAAAAAGACTAGAGTGACAGTATACAAGCTTAGTGACAACCTGTTAACTATCGGGTTGTTGCCATGCCAATGCAAACTGTATACACTTGGCTGATGTGGGGCTAGATATGCCAATCTATTTTGTCTACAAAGTGGTGCCCTGGGTAAGCATGCTCTCTGCCTTGTTTTTCTTATGGCAGGTGTGTTGTGCAGTTCCTTCTGACCCCATTACATTTTGCTAGATCTGTGCTTGATAATAATCATTTATTTATTTATTTGTTTAGTTGACTGGGTTAGTCCCACAAGGCTAATACCTTCTTTTCAGGGGAGACCCAAGGTGGTATTTATACTTGTTTGTTTGTCTTTCGGCTTTTCCCAGTTAGGGGTCGCCACTAATGATTAGCAGTAGATGTTTACAGTGCCGAGTTGCCAGCTCGACGCCCAACCTTCAACGAAGGCACGCCCATTCACGCATGTCTTTCAGAATGTCACTCGACCATGGGGAGGACATGCAGACTCCACACAGAAGGCACTCCCCGCACTCCAGCCGAGAATCGAACGGGAGAACCTCTTGCTGTGAGGCAACAATGCTACTGCTTTACTAGGGGAAATTTGACCAGGGCATTAGGGAATTTCCCCTCCTCTTTTTGATAGGTGTCATGGGATTTTTTTTTACATCCACCTGAGCCACAATTGACTGAAGCAGATGAGGCCTCAGTATAATGTCACATCCAAAGGACAGCACACTCGAGAGTACAGCACTCCACCCCACCCTATGTTGGACTGCATCTACCTGTCATGGGAATAGAACCCGCAGCCTTTTGCACCAAAGGCAAGGGTACTACCTGATGTGCCACTGACACTGGTGTTGGTGTGCTGCAGTGGCCAGTACTTGCACTAGTAGATTTCAGTGTCATTATGAGTAAACACAAATCTTTGCCTTTCTGTTAAGGACATAATTATATGCAACATGTAGGGTCGTGTAAAATATGCTGTAGACTGGATAAAAAGAGACTTGGCAAGTTTGGAGAAATTGTCTGTTACTTGCCAGTCAAAATTTAACACAAAAGTATGGAAAATAATACATTTTGAGAAGGAAAACTCTAGAAAGATATGTACAATTACAAGAGAAACAGGACTGTAAAAAAGGAGAAAAGGAACTTGACAGTTGTTGTTGTTTGTCTTTCGGCTTTTTCCTGGTAAGGGGTCACCACAGCAGAACTCCGGTCCGCTAATGATTGGCAGTAGATTTTTACGAAACGCCGAGGTGCCAGCTCGACGCCCAACCTTCAACGAAGGCACGCCTATTTATGCAAGCATGTCTTTCAAATGCTACCCAACCACGGGGAGGACATGCAGACTCCACACAGAAGGCACTCCCAAGCCCAGCCGAGAATCGAATGGGAGAAACTCTTGCTGTGAGGTAACAACGCTACCGCCGTACCACCGTGGCACTTGCTTATCAAATCAGAAAAAGGGAAAACAAGTTGTACAGGAAGTATTGTTCTTGATTCGGTATTCAAATTATTAATATAGATCATTGTCAAAACTTCTTATTTAAGATATGTGACATAACTCACTTTGCATTCTTATTAAAAATAAGAAAACTGAATTAAAGCTGATATTGTTTTTTTTTACCATGGTTTATTATGGTAAAACAAAGATGAGTGCATTTGCCTGTGTCAGAGCTTCATCAGATTTGTTATATATAACAGTAATACAATATATACTTTTCTGTTTGCCATTTAGACAGCCTTGTAAATTATAGGGAATGCTTTAATCCAAGTGCAGTTCAATAGCTCACATTCATTGACAGTGATCGGAACAGTAATACATGCATAGTTTACATCTTTATTGTGACTGGTGCTCTTTACTACTTATCTAATTAAGCATGACGGAATTGTGTGCCTTGTTGTTGATTAGTGTGCTACATACAATGCCTATTAAAAAATGAAAATACAGCTCTGTATTTTTATTTCATGATTATACCATAACAGATGACAATAGGACCACACCACCTCTTCAGTGTAAAAATATACTCTCCATGTTGAAACTACTATAGGTAACTTTGGGTGTATATCATAAGTCCGAATGCACAAATGTCTGAACACTGAAACCTCAAACTGGGAAGTTCAAAGTCTAAAAATAGCGAAGCCGCGGAACATCGAATTCTTTCCCAGGGAAAGAATTCGGTGGGCTATTTCTGCGGCTTTGCTATTTCCTCCACTGTGGTGCGATCTCGGAGTTGGTATATTTAAGTAGGGGTTTGTGGGGGGCACAGCTCCCCACATTAGCAACAGCATGTAGTGTTCATGTGTTTCCGCGTTTTGTACCAGAACAGCGATTTTTTTCCCCTGGGAAAAAAATTGCTGTTCTGACTTTTCTGTTTTCTATCTTCTGGGTTCGATATTTACATAGTCGAACATATGACAGTTCGACTATGTGATATAGACCCATAACCTCAGTATATCTGAGGTTCAAGTCTTGTACAACAGCAACTTAACTTTAAGGGAGCTTGTCATAACAATGGCAGCAACAGTGTGTGCAGATAAAAGAATAGGTTCTTGCATCTTAGTTATGCATTATATGTTGATGTCTGAATAATTACAGCAACTGGCACGATATTCCTAAAAGTTCACCGTCTGATTATTAATATTGAATTAGTATATGAAAAGTAATTCATAAGCTAATATATCTATATATATATATATATATATATATATATATATGTGTGTGTGTGTGTGTGTGTGTGTATGTATGGGTTACCTTCATTTTGTCAAAAGCTCATTTGACTGACACTCATTTGATTGAGACCAAATGACTAAAACTTCATTTCACTGACACTTCATTTCACTGACAGTTCATCTGACTGACAATTAGTACTGGCAGTGTCTAGAGCACTGTAAGGCAAGTAAAAGGAATAGGTCCTTTTTCCCACTGAAGTGTGACCCTGGAGTTAGTATATATAGTTAGGGGGGTGTGGTGGGCATAGCCCCCCACTTGCTTTCATGTTAAATTCTCTGCTTTTGGTTTTATATTGCTTAGTAAAACCAAAGTAAGTGGGGGGCTGCACCCCCCACACCCACCTAACTATATATACTAACTCCAGGGTCGCACTGCAGTGGGGAAAAGGGCATATCCCTTTTACTTGTCTTACAGTGCTCTAGACATTGCCAGTACTAATTGTCACTCAAATAAACTGTCAATCAAATGAAGTGTCAGTGAAATGAAGTTTCAGTCATTTGGTCAGACTAAAATAAGCTTTCGACAAAATGAAGGTAACCCATATATATATATATATATATATATATATATATATATATATATATATATATATATATATATATGTACACATCCAGTCTATATTCTTAGGATTCAGTGCTTCCTAGCATGGAAGGAGTTGTCATATATACTCAACTGATTTTAATGAGTTTATGGAAATGCTTCAGAAAAATCAATGAGTCCAGTTGGTAAACTTCCAGTGTGTTTTAATCTCATTATAACAAAGCTAGAAAACTCACAAAAAACTCCTTGTAAACAAAACCGGCTTTGTTTTTGTGATCTTGAATGTACACAACACATCCAGTTTGGAATGCTAACACATTATACCTGTCTTATGTGTGGTGCCTACATGCAGATTTTATGGGGGGACCAAGTATTTCTGAAGCCACTTGACTTACTGATCTGCAGTAAATCCATCAGTAATGGGTCAGAGGATGCCTTGTATTCTGGACACATGTCACATCTTAGCAGTCTGTAGGATACAGAATATTGTGAAAGGGCTTTGAGTCAGTTCATGTAGGACATGTTGTCTAGGCTTTGTATCCTTTTAGTAAGGTATCTCTGTGGGGGTTCCAGTTGTTGCATGTGTCTGGATAGATACATGCCTAAGAGGGCATTATATTCAATGAGTGCTGAGTAAAGGGGGACAATGACATCCCTAGATCTAGACATCCCTAGATCTAGGCACAATCTCTTTGTTTATAAGCTGTTCAATATAAAAGGACTTTCTTACAACAATGGACACATGTTGCTGAAGTTAGGTCACTGTCGACATAAGTTTCCAAATCCCGAACAACTTGGTCAACTCTTAGGGGCGTATTGTCAATGTGGTAGTTCCATGGGATAGATGACTTCACAAATTATCCAGTAATGCATTTTTTAGCATTTAGTTTTAGACCATAATTTTGACACCAGTTAACACCAGTTTTTTATTTGAGGCAAACTTTCCTGCAGGATAGCTAAGTCATTTGGGGATTCATTGACTGCCCAAAGCTTGTAGCCATCTGCAAATTTAGTCAGTTAGAGCCCTTTAGTATTGGCTTTTACTTCAGAAAAAAAGTGTTTGTTAGCCAGTCTGGATAGACTAGGCCTAAGACCATTTTCAGCCATAATCTAGCCCTAGTTACAGACATAGTAAATACAATGGACACATATACGGATAAACAGCGTCTATATCATATTATCGTATGTTCAAAATATCGAACGGCTACAATATCAAAAATGCCATTCATCAAAACTGTTCTTGTGGGGGGCTGCACCCCCCACGAATTATATATACCAACTCCAAGATCGCACTACAGTGAGGAAAGGGCACATTTTCTGATCTTCACTGTAAGGCGATCTCACAAAAAACTTTTTGCTGAACGGCATTTTCAACATTGTAGCCGTTCGATATTTTGAACATACGACAATATGATATAGACCCAGATAGACATGATGGCCATTGCAAACTATTTTCAAATAATATTCATAAGTTCATTGATTGTTATTAGGCGAATGTCCACTTGGGCCCTTACAAGCTTAACCACTCAATCCAAACCATTTGGGTTCCAAGTATCATACAGGGAGGGAATGTTAATAGGTAGATAGCTAAAGAGTTGTAGGGGGACTGTTAGGGTAATACTTTTCTTATTGATGGCCTCTGCACAAAAGGGACATGGGGTCCAGACCAGGGGTAAATTTATGATTTCCCATTCAATTATCAAGGTTTTGTTTGAATAAGGTCAGGGATGAACTAAATTTTAGATCAATGGTGATCATATTCCACAGTGCCATAGTAAAATAATGTAGAAAATCATTTTCATGAACAGAAAGCACTCCATGATTATAGGATATTGTACAGAATGTTACATGATTATACTTGCAAATATAAGATAATTACAAAGATAAAATAATCTGTGTTGAATCTTCAAAGGTGGATACTTTGGTTTAGTTAGTTCATATTTACTTTAACCTGTTTTTATGAAATTCATACATTTTTGGTCAATATAGAAACCCCACTATCTTATCTACCACTGAAGAATCACCACAGATGATGTTCACATTTATACCAGGTGTTTTTTTTTTTTTACTATTGTGGAAAAGTTTAGTACCTTTTATTTAAGTAATTATGCTATCTAGTTTCAGTAATCAGCATATTTTATAATCTATACACCATTTACTGATTTTAATTTGTAAAAGAATTGTCCAAAAAGAACCCCTAGGAACACCGCTGAAAACTCTTACTGGGATAGTTAAGTCAACATTACTTTGACTTACTGAGTGCTATTGCATAATTAACGTTTTACACACTTAATTCCATGTGAATAGATATTGAATTTTATTATTTTGTCAATTATTCACTTATGGGACAGTACTGAATACCCTTGTATGACCAAAATAAGCAGTAAGCACTATCAGCCTTCTATCAAGTGCTGCTGTTACCTCTGGAAAGAATACTGCAATAGTGAGAATGTGGGATCTCCCCTGAACAAATCCATGCTGTTCCATATCTCACAGAAGAGACCCCAGTCATATGATTTTAAATCATCTTCATTGTGTCATCAGATCAATACCAGACAACTGAAACTGTATTTTACATGTTAACTGCAAGTTTAAAAAACAGCAAAAAAAAAAAATCATTAAACTCACTTTTTTGCATGTGGGGGTACCTCTACTTCATTACTTAAATATACCAACTGAATGGTTACAGAATAATGAAGAACAGGTAAATACCTTTAGTGTAAAAAACATCCCTTTGCATTCACTACAATCACATGAGAAATACAAAATATACAATCCGTTAACCTCTGAACCAAAATGAACAAGGCTTTCATAGAAACCTTTAAACTGCATTACATTGCTTGAAATATCATGCTGTTCAGGAGAGTCCAACAATTAGCATTTGCTATTGTAGCAGTCGATACAATGGAATGCTCCCCCACAGAATACCTTATTATTGCTTTCAAACATTAAGACTAAGCCTAGTAGTTTTTGACCTTTATTTAATCTAGACATGCTTTTATGACTACAGTAATTTTTAAAAGCTATTCTTTTTTCAACTATTATATTAATTTTGTTATTCCACCAAGTGTTTTTTTATTGAATTTACTTGCATATTTCTATCTTAGTAGTATGTGTTATTAATGCAGAAGTTAGTAATATCACATAATTCATTGATAGCATCTTGAGCAGATTTATGTGGCTAATTCAGAATAGTAGCATAATCTATTATTATAAGCATGTCATTTATTGCAGCTCAATTTCTACTGATGCAGTCTAGAAATTATGATTTTGTTATGAAATAGTTTGAGTTTTACTGTTAGTCTAAAGATGACGGTATCATAATCTGTGTTACACAGGGTGTAACCATGGCTGGTGAGCAAAAAGATTTTAGGTTTGTTAGTATGATGTCTATATTTGTCATCTTTTGATGGAGGTCATGTTGTTTGTTCTAAGCCTTTTTGATTAACATAGTCAGTTAATATTTAGGCTTATTAATTTGATGATGACTAATTTACCTGTTTATTGTTTGGGTGGTTTACTCCTCCATAAAGATCCTCACTAATCCTGACATTTAGCGAGGAAATTCTTATGCTCTGCTGGGTACACAGACAGTGTATGGTACACTCCAGCATTATAATTTAATAGACGTTACTCAAAATGTTCTAATCATGTATGTGACTTATTTATTTTTTTCTTTGAAATATAAGAGATGGAGTTGTTTGAAATTCAAAGTTTGTGAGAATGCAGCTCAACCCACTTTTGAATGGAGTTACCTTGGTTTCTAAAGTACACTGCAGACTTCAAAGTTAAAACCTGACATACATTGAATAGGGACTCTAGTATGTCTTCTCCGACTGTAGAAAAGTTTTAAATGAAACCATAGATGCTTACTAATCTACTTTACAAACCTGTACTTAAACATTATTATAAACATGGTTTTGGCTCATTGCCAAACGCAGCTGCCTGCGTTTCAGAGAGATGCTCCATTATTGCACAGGAATGCTGAAGCACACAGTGCTGCAAACATTCAAAGATGACTTCAGAGTGTTTTCAAAAACTTGATAAAATCCAGTGTTTTCAGAGGATAAGCATGCTAAATCTTTAGTCAAGTCCAAGAAAGATGAGAATCATGTTCTCCAAGCTGCTGTGTCTTAAAACAGCATGAATCTGACAGGAATCAGTGTGTGTAATACAAAGCTTAGGCTAAGAGTATGATATAATTACAAGTATGACTTTGTCATTGTCCATTTTGGTGTGAATGACTTGAGATGTAACTCCCTGGACTATGTGAAGAGAGACATGATTGAGCTCTCAGAGTATGTGTCCCAGGCAGATATGACCCTAGCCCTAAGCAGCATCCTACCTTCATCAAGAATGATACCACAATACCAACAAAAAATAATTGACTTCAACAGTTGGCTTATTTTTTTGTGTCATTCCAAGGGATCCAGCATCTGTCTGCCTGGGACGACATGGTTGACAGGCCTTGATTCTATGCCAGAGATGGCCCCCACCTATCACCACTGGGATTCCGGATCCTGGACAAGGCTCTTGCCTACCCAATTGTGCCTTTTTTATACAATGTCCCAAAGACAAATCTTGCAGCATAAAAGATCTGTCAAAAAGCAAATTGAAGGTCATGCTGCTTAATGCTAGGAGTCTTAACCTGAAAATGCACTCACTGGAGGCTCTCCTTGCACTACACCACCAAAACAGACACACAGAAGCTCAAAACACACACCTACATTCACGGAGGCTCTCAGTACAAATCTGCCCAAACAACAGAGACCTCCAAAGCAGAAATGCAAGCAACCTGCACCTCCCCAACACAACCCAAATGACACATAGCCCACATACTCAGTGTGCCACTCAACTACAGCCCATAAGGCATAACGTACCCAACACTCTAGTCATAGGTGACTCTATAGTCAGGCACACTGATGTTCCACTCACCAGTCTAAACAAGGAAAAAGTTACTGTCAGCTGCCTGTCAGGTGCCAGGATCCACCACATAACGCATGCACTCAGGTCACTCCACAACAAGTACAAATATGACTCTGTCATTGTCCATGTTGGTGTGAATGACCTGAGACGTACCTCCCTGGACTACATGAAAAGAGACATGGAGGAGCTCTCCAATCTTGTAGCCCAGGCCGGTATGACCCTGGCCCTGAGTAGCATCCTGCCATCACCCAGAATGACACCACAGTACAAGGACAAAATGATTGACTTTAACAATTGGCTAAGCTTCTGGTGTCATTCTAAGGGAATCCAGTATCTGTCTGCCTGGGATGACATGATCGACAGACCACGCTGCTTTGCCAGAGATGGCCTGCACCTGTCGCCCTTGGTATTCCGGATACTGGGAAAAGCTCTTGCCACCCCTATAGTGCCTTTTTTAGGCAAGGTTCAAATGACAAATTCACCACCGTAACAGGTACAAGCAAGCAAAATCTGAGGGTAATGCTACTCAATGCTAGAAGTCTAAACCTCAAAATGCACTTACTCGAGGCACTCCTTAAAATGGAGAACATTGACATCTGTGCAGTGACAGAGACCTGGTTCAAAGCTCCAGAGAGCACCCCTGCATTACCAGGCTATAATTCATACCACACCTTTCGGCCATCAAACCCGGACCAAAACACTAAAGGTGGAGGTGTGTCCATATTCATTAAGGATATCCACACCTCCAAGCTAGTTGCTCAGCATAATGCATCCGAGATTATCCAAGTTCAACTAACTCTGGGCAAAACCACAATCCAGATTATAGCTTGCTACAGACCCCCCACCATGCCCCAGGATTCCCACTGGAAAATATTAAGGTACAACCCAACACTCTAATAATGGGTGATTTCAACTAACCTACCATTAACTGGGAAAACTACTCATGTACCAACTCTTTTTGCTCAATGTTTTCTGGAAATCATCAATTCCAATGCCTTGGATCAACTTATCCACACCCCCACCAGGGGCAGCAGTATCCTAGACCTGGTCATCACCAACATGGGTGACCGGTGTTCCACACCAGAGGTCAGCTCCTCGTTGGTCAGATCCAGCCACAAGCTAATCACCCTAGACATCCACATCTCGCTCCCACCCCCATTAGGAAAATAACCGTAAAAAATTTCTCCAAAGCCAACTTCACCCTTCTTAAGACAGAAGTGGCAAACTTCAAGACACACATGCAGATGGACAATAGAGGTATGGCTGCCGAATCCTACACAAATGCACTTTATAAGCACTTACACGAGTGCATGGATCATGTTATCCCTAACAGAAACAAGATGCTATCCTCCAAAAAAAGGAAGCCAATCTGGTGGTCTTCTGCCATAAACAAACTCTACAACAGAAGAAATAAACTGTTGCAAAAAAAAGTAAAATCCCATGATTGGAGGAACTCCCTGGTCAGCCTCAGTAAGAAGCTGAGATCCCTCATAAAATCCTCCAAAGCTAGTTATGAAAACAAAATTGCCACTGACTCTAAAGACAACCACAAAGCATTCTATAGCTATGTCAAAAATCTCAATGGCAACACTCAGATCTGCTCTGAGTTACAGCACAATGACACTAAGTATACAGAACCAACTGATATTGCCAACATCCTGGCAGATAGGTTCAGTGCTAACTTTACCCTCCTCTCACCCCCTAAAGGGCCCATCTTTATACCAGAAGAATGCAAAGTTCCTGTAATCACAGCTGCACAGGAAAAACCTCACTCTCCAAAGCCAAGAACACAGCATCCATGGGACCTGACAACATCCCAGGCTGCCTTCTACATGAACTACAGAATGAACTGGCACCCCACCTAAGTGCCATGTTCAAGCATAGCCTCACCTCAGGCTTTGTGCCCATTGAACGGCACACCATGACAGTTATCCCACTCATCAAAGGGGGGGCCACAACAGACCCCGGGAACTACCGCCCCATTAGCCTGACGAGCCTTGTCTGCAAGGCCATGAAACGTATCATCATGGAACTCATAAACAAAGACATTGGAGATCGCCAAACTCTGGACCCCACACAGTTTGGGTTTGTAAAAGTCATATCATGTCTCCTAAACCTGATAGACTTCTTTGAAGTAGTCACCAAAGCCACAGATGAGGGTAAGGTGGTTCACACAGCCTATCTAGATCTCGCCAAGGCGTTCGACACCATCCCCCACTCTGGAATTATAGATAAACTCACTAAACTAGGTATAAATCCCTATGTCACAGGATGGGTTGCCAACTGGCTTACTGACAGAACCCACACTGTGAAAGTAGCAGACTCCAAATCAGACTTCAGACCAGTGACAAGTGGAGTACCACAGGGTTCAGTCCTGGGTCCTCTCCTGTTTGGTATCTACTTCTCTGAAGTACAGGCTAACACAGAAGGTCTTTGGCTAACTAAATTTGCAGATGACTGCAAACTAGGAGCCATAATTGAAACTCCTAATGATGTGGACATCCTACAAAAGGGCCTCACTGAGACAGATGCCTGGTGTTAAATTCATGGTCTCAAGCTCAGTGCCAAAAAGTGCATTGTCATCCCCTTTGGTAAAAATTCTGTACCCATGAACTACCACATAGGCGGTAGTCTACCTAACACTGAAAGTGTGATAAGAGACCTTGGGACACAGGTGGACAGTAGTCTCTCCTTTGATAATCACATCCTTCTACATGGCACACCTCATCACAAAAGGTTTCTCATCCAGAAAAAAAGAGGTCATTGTTCCCCTCTACTCATCACTCATTAGACCCATTATACAGTACAACACCCCTTTTGGTATGTACCTCACAAGACATCTACAACAACTGGAAAGGCCGCAAAAATACCTCACAAAGAGGATTACTGGCCTCAAACAGATGCCTTACACAGACCGTCTCAAAAAACTCCAGCTTTACTCTGGCGCATATCGCCTACTCAGAGGCGATCTCTGCCTAACATACAAAGCTATGTCAAACCCAGAGCTGTTGGACATGCTCCACTTAAAGAAATCCCAATCCCTCTGAGCTACATGCTCTAGGGACCTAAACCTTATCACCACAATAAACAGAACATGCTGGAGGGATAGATTTCTGTCCCAGAGACTTCCCATACTCTCGAACAGACTACCTATCTATGTCAAACAGAGCTCCTCATTAGCACTCTTCAAGAAAAATCTTGATGATTGGATGTGTAATAGGAAATTCACCCCGGGGATCACTTCTGTGGTTCTGCTTGACAGGGACACAGGAAAATAATTTTCTTGGGTGGCGAAAGCCAGGGTACCATTTTGGCTAGGCTTGTATAGGCCCTAGGGCCAATAGCCTAGTACCTACCTATGAATCTATGAACCTAAGATGCTGATGCCTGTGCTGTCACGGAAACTTGGTTCAGGGCTGCGGAGAGCACCCCTGCCTGACCAGGCTATACCTCTTTCCACACATTCCGACCCCAAATTGAGGCCAGGAAGACTACTAAGGGTGGTGGACTCTCTATCTTCATGAAGGACTGGCATACCTCCAGACTGGTTTACCAGCATGATGCACTGCAACTACTCCAGACAACCATCCAAGTTATAGCCAGCTATAGACCCCCCTCCAAGACTCAGGACACCCGCTCCTCCTACATGGATCTACTTGACTCCATCAAGGTACCCCCTAACACCCTGAGCCTTGGTGACTTCAACTACCCCACCATAGACAGGGTGAAATATTCCTGCACTAATGCACTCACCCAATGATTCCTTGACTTCATCAGTTCTAATGCACTAGACCAGTTTGCCTCATCCCCCACAAGGGGAGATAACATTCTGGACTTGGTTCTCACCAACATGGGTGACCGCTGCACTACTACTATAGTATGTTCTTCTCAGGTGAGATCAGATCACCAGCCTGTCTCATTCGAAGTTTCTATCCCACCCAACCCCCCCCCCCCACCCAACCATAATCAAGCTAAATAAACTTCTCAAAATCTGACTACAACCTCCTAAGGGAGGGTATCATTAGCTTCACACACCCCCCTCAGAGGATGCAGACAACTATGCTGAACAGTACTCCAATGCAGTATACAAGCATCTGTACAACTGCATGGACTCAGGCATACCCAAGAGAACTAAAATCTGCTCCTCAAGGAAACACAAACCTGTCTGTTGGGCATCCTTTATCAACAGGCTTTACAATAAACGGAAGAAACTGTTGTCCAAGGGTAAAAAGGAACAAATTCCAAATTGGAAAAACTCTCTCTTTAGTCACAACAAGCAAATCTGATCACTAGTGAAAACCTCCAAAGCCAATTATGAATCGAAACTAGCCTCCAAAACAAAGGGAAACCACAAAGCCTTCTTCAGTTACATCAGGAACCTTCATGGCAAAGCTCAGGTTTATTCCAAATTAGTACTTAACAGTATCACTTACACTGATCCTGTTGACTTAGCCAACCTTCTAGCAGATAGGTTCAGTGCAAACATTAACCATCTGTTCCCCCCAAAGGCTCTTTAGACATCTCCAATACTTGTCCCACACCTCACATCTCCATAGATGAAGTGTCAAAGGCCCTATTCAAGGCAAAGAAGACAGCTTCCATGGGACCTGATAGTATCGCAGGCTGTATTCTGCACCATCTCCAGTAAGAACTAGTTTCACCATTGAGAACCCTATTCAACCACAGCCTAAGTACAGGCTTCATTCCAGCAGAGTGGAGAACTGCCATTGTCATTACCTTGCACAAAAGTGGTGCCACTACTGACCCTGGAAACTATCACCCCATGTCTGATCTGTAAAGCCATGTAGCATATTATTATGGATCTCATAAACATGGACATAGGTTCATAAGTTCATAGATTCATAGGTGTTTACTAAGCTGACAAACACAAGGGCCTTTGTAAACTTAGCATGCATCCCAAATCTCTGACAAGTTCTGATACCTTTGATAAATGTAAGCATGGGCCTGGGAGATGAACCATTTACAGGTTACCTGTGTTCATTAGAGACATAGGTGCCAAACCAGGGATGAATTTCCATTTTCACTTGCACTTGAATTGGGTTAGGGTGGAACTCTGCTTCAAATAGATGGGGAGCCTGTTCCATAGACAGGGTAGTCTCTGGCAAGGTTTAAGTCTTTAGAATGGGTAATTCTGGTACTGTTTGTTTTGTGGATATGCACGAGGTTCATCAGAGTTGGGTCTGACAATGCCCTGTGTGCCAGGCATAGATCTCCCCTCAAAAGCCTGTAGGAGACAGAATATAAGAATAGGGCCTCGAGGCAGTCTGCATGGGACATATTACTTATGACACCAAAGCACAGTCCCTGCACATAAGGCAACTGCCAGGGTCAAAAGGCATTGTCAAAAAACCACATAGACCAGCAGACAATGGTGTCCTGTTAAAAAATGATAT